>NC_141051.1:21471561-21649061 GCF_041138505.1 Cibotium barometz
GTCTCCAACACAAACGGTTCATTGGGATCCACAATACTCAAAACAAGTGTTGCGGCTATGGCCACTTTGAGTTTTTCAAAACTCCTTATTGATGATTCTCCCAACGAATAGTTTTGTCCTCTGCCCTTAACTAATCCGTTAAGGGGACTGTGATCTTCGCATAGTCCTTGACATACTATCAGTGGTGGCGGCGGGTAAAACCCCGACAAGCCTAGAAACATTTACAATTCTTCTAGGTTCTTTGATCTTAGAAAAGTATCGCGCACCGTTAAGTTGGTCAAACAACTTGTCATGCATGGCATTGGGTATTTGTTCTTAATCATAATCTGATTAAGAGCACAATAGTCTATGCACATTTGTATAGGCCCATATTTCTTTTTTATCAAAAGAATGGGTGATGGCCTTATGAACCCTTCCTTCACGTACTTGTATAACTTCCATTCCACATCATGTGCTTCGGAGTGGCTAATTCTGTATGTAGACTTGCTTATAGGTTTCGAACTAGGGAGCACCTCAATGCTAAGGTCAATATCTCTAGATTATGGAACGCCTCAATGCTATGGTTAATATCCCTAGATTGTGGAACACCATTCGACATCGAGAAAAACATCCCTAAATTTTGCAATAAAGAATTCAACGTAGCTCCATTCTTGTTAGTTTTTTATTGACTCGGTTTAGGCCTTAGCTTTTACGTTTTGTTCACGAGATGACAAAATAGTGTTTAATAAACAAGGGTCTCTTCCAAGGTTGTTTAAGTTTTCATACTTAAACTAGTTTCAACTACAGAAACATAACCTTAACACTTGTTTCATCTATGGAAACAACATTATCAACATAGGTTTCATCTAGGAAAACAAAATTATACAAGAGGGTACAAAGATATACCTCATGAATATCATCGGCGTCGATGGCACAACATAACTCTAGGGATGAAATAAGAAGTGTATTTAGTACCTCATGCTCACCCTGTAGTAGCCCCACTAATCTTTGCTCATGCATGAACTCTAGGGTATTATCATGGTAGCTACGACGGCTCATGTTATATAACCACTCCCTTCCTACATAAATATCAGCTTAGCCAAATGCATGACCTAAAAGTCTAATGAAGTCTCGTAGTCTTGCGCATAGCTAGTGACACCATCCCTAAGACCACCGTGTCCCAAACGATACTATCGTAACCATTAGCTAACGAGACCGTATACTTATGGTCACTCTTAGTCTTTGGTAATCGCAACTTCTTAACCAACGCATAGTTAAGGAAGTTGTGTGTGGCAGCATTATCAATCTTGATGGTGACTCTATGGCCACCTATCCTCTCATATAATTGAACCAAATCATGTGGTTTGAATGATGGCTTCCACATAGACAGTGTCACGTAGCAAGCATGGGCACTATCCATATGATAAACCATGATCTCTTTAAACTCTACAGAACTAAGAGGTAATCGCTATAGTATGAACCTACCTCGAGGATTTTCCATCCTTTTTGGCATGATTGGCCAGTGCCAAGCTTAGGACATGCTGCCTTGCTATGTCCCATCTCAAAGCAGTTGAAGCACATATTTTCCTTCCTAGATTTTTCATACTCTCTAACTCTCTATCTTACTCTCTCTCTCCTAGCTCTCTGCAGCTCTCTCTCTCTCTCTCTCTCTCTCTCCCCTTAGCTATCTCAATCTCTCTTACTTCCTCCATGTCTCTCTATTTTTCTTGAACTGGCCAACTCTCTCTCTAGTTCTCTCTCTCTCTCTCTCTCTCTCTCTCTCTCTCCCCCCTTCACTCCATATAGCTCTCTCTACCTCACTCTCAATCACACTCTCTTTAACTCTCTTCTCTCTAGGTCTCTGTATTCCTCTCTCTCTCTCTCTAACACACACACTCTCTCTAAGTGTCTTTCTCCTCTAACTCACTCTCTTTGCCTTTTTATAACTCACTTTCTAATTCTCTCTCTCTCTCTCTCTCTCTCTCTCTCTCTCCTCTCTCTCTCTCTCTCATTTTCTTTTTCTAACTCGCTCTCTCTTTAACTATCTCAATCTCTCTTACTTTCTCTAACTCTCTATATTCTCTCTCTCTAACTCTCTCTCTCTCTCTAACTCTCTCTCTCTCTCTCTCTCTCTCTCTCTCTCTTTAACTCTTTGTCTCTCTAACACTCTCTCACTCTCTCTTTGTTTCTCTCTCTATATTACTCTCTTTATCTTTCTCTAACTCTCTCTCTCTCTCTCTCTCTCTCTCTAACTATCTCAATCTCTCTTACTTTCTCTAACTCTCTTTATTTCTCTCAAATTGATCAACTCTCTCTCGCTCTAACACTCTCTGTCTAACCCTCCCTCTCTCTCTCTCTCTCTCTCTCTCTCTCTCTCTCTCTCTCTCTCTCTCTCTCTCTCTATACCTTTCTCTATTTTTTTTTTACACACACTCTCTCTCACTCTCACTCTCTACCTCACTCACACTCTCTCTAACTCACTCTTTGTTTAACTCTCTCTCTCTCTAACAATCTCTCTCTAATTGTAACTCTTTCTCTCTCTCTCTCTCTCTCTATAACACATGCTCTTTGTCTCTCTTATGTTCTTTAACTCCCTCTCTTTCTTACTCTAACACAAACTCTCTCTGTCCCTCTAACTCACTCTCTTTGCCTTTCTCTAACTCTCTCTTTTTAACTTGCTCTCTCTCTCTCTCTCTCTCTCTCTCTCTCTCTCTCTCTCTCTCTCTCACACACACACACACACACACGCACCCTCTTTCTCTAGTTCTCTTAATTTCTCTCAAAGTGGCTAACTCTCTCTCTCTCTCTCTATCTCTCTCTAACTCTCTTAAGCTAGCCAATTCTCTCTTTTTCTCTCTAACTCTAACTCTCTCTAACACACTATCTCTCTAACTCTAACTCTCTCTCTCTCTCTCTCTCTCTCTCTCTCTCTCTCTCTAACTCTCTTAAGCTAGCCAATTCTCTCTTTTTCTCTCTAACTCTCTCTAACACACTATCTCTCTAACCCTACCTCTTTCTTTCTCTCACTTTCTCTTTCTAACCCCTTGTCTCTCTCTATATCTCTATCTCTCTCTCCCTCTCCCCCCCTCTCTCTCTATGATCAAACCCTCAAATAAGATATAGTTGTAGTAGTAGTAGTAGTGGTAGTAGTAGCAGTAGCAGTAGCAGTAGCAGTAGCAGTAGCAGTAGTAGTGGCATTGGCAGTATAATAGTACTTGTCTCTCTCTCACACACTTACTCTAACTCTCTCTATCTCTCTGTAACTCTTTATCTCACTCTCACTCACACACACACTCTCTCTCTTTCTCTCTCTTTCTCTCTCAATCTCACTCTACAACAAAATGAGGGTTTAGTAGTGAAAATAGCATCATTTTTATAACTAGAAGGGTAGGTAGATGTCGGGCCATTTTTGTTGCTAGAAACACTGCTGTTTTTGCTACAACGGGTTCACTACTCACACAGTAGCGAAATATCACTGTGGAACAATGACTTCTAATTTCGCTGCTGCTCAGCAGCGAACGCTCTGCACAACAAAGGGCAGATTAGGGAGTCTGCACAGGACTCCCCAGTCTGCCCTAGCTCTTTTTTTTAAATAATTAAAACAGAGTCACAATTTTAGATTCATAGCACAAACACAAATATAAGAAACACATACATTGTGGAGAATGCAGTTGAGTCCAAAAAGTTATTATATTTCAGAAATTATTGGGCCTTTGGCCATATATACATAAAGTTTTTACAATGAAGAGGTATGAAGAGGGCTAGATAAAGTTTTTACTATTGCATAAGAGGGCTATGCATAAAGCCTATTGCCTATTGATAAAGAGGGCTATGCATAAAGCCTATTGCCTATTGATAAAGAGGGCTATGCATAAAGCCTATTGTCTATTGACATAACCCTAATCCCCGGTACTCAAGGGTTCAAAAACACAAAGATGTCAAGCAGAAACCAAAATGAAGAAAAAGGGCTTATCGTATGAGAGGCTATGCCCAAAACCCTTGCTTACTTGAATAATCCTACAAAAAAGAAACATAATAAATAAAAAATTTAGTCCTCATTAACACAGTATTAGTAAGCAATAAGAATAAGAGAAAAAAGAGGTGAGTACCCTAAACCCTACTCTTAATGAGTAAGTGAATGGAAAAAGTAGTTTATGTTAAGTCTAAACCCTAGCTCTATGCATAGAATGCTTAATAGAAAGTTTTGATGGAGAGCTCTCCATCAAAGCTATCTATTAGAGCTCTAATATGCATTAGGACACGAGTAGGGAAAGGGAGATGAAATAGAGGGGAAGGGAGAAAAGCTCACATAAAGCTATGTCCAAGCTTTCCATGAAAGCTTGGAAGAAGATAAACATTAAACAAAACCATGAAACCATGAAGAAAGCAAGAAAAGGTTACCTTGGAGAGGGAGACTTGATTGATGCAAAACCCTTGAGGGATGAGTTATGGTGGGAGGAATACTCGAACTGCAGCAGCGTAGGCTGTGCATGTGTAGGATAGGGGAAGCAAGGTAGGTATTTATGCCCATCGGGGTGATTTAGGCGGGAGTCATAGTTGGCAGGTCGCCTACTGAGAAGCGTATTTTTGCTGCTGTGCAGTGAAAAAACATTGTTGTGGTTGCTGTGTAGCAGCAAAAACCGTGGGTAATTTTCTACTTGCAGTGCTGGTCGTTGTGTGCAGCGAAACCCTATGTAATTTTCTATTTGTAGTACTGGATGATTCACCGGCATGGCAACATGTGGAACATCAATGGCCAGAGTTTAAAGATGATCCTCGCCACTTACGTCTTGGCTTGGGCATGAATGGTGTTAACCCATTTGGCTTCAAGCCCACATCATGGTTTACTTGGCCTATTATATTGGTGAATTACAACCTCTCTCCACCACCACTGGCAATCAAGAAAGGTCATATCATGCTTGCTCTCCTTGAACCAGGCAAGTATAAGGTGGTTTCAGAGATCAGAACATGAGGTAAACTATTTACCAATAAGCACTTGTTAAGCGGAAGGATACTCTAAAGGAAGCCTCAACATGGAAGCATTTCCCCATTTTGTTTTTATGGATAAAAACTATTCTTAAGGGGAGGGTAATGTTACATAACCTGTAATGGCACATGAGAGCTTGACCGAATGTGGAGCCCAAATGCTAGAGTGCGAACGACGAGTGCATCCAAGCTCTAAAGGGTGAGGACACCTTGGTCAAAGCACTGGCTGGCCATGGACCTCGGTGTGGTCGAATGGTCAAACTAATGTGGATGCCAGGCCCTATACTAGTTGGATGAGTGTGTACACTCCATCATCTGAGTGATGACTAGAGCTTGAGACCGTCTTGGCTATGGCAGACCCTAGGGACACGACACTCTCTCTCTCACTTTAACTCTCTCCAACTCTCTAAGTATCTCTCTCTCTAATTCTCTCTTTCTAGCTCTCTCTTACTTTCCCTACTCTCTCTATTCTCTCTCTCTCTCTCTCTCTCTCTCTCTCTCTCTCTCTCTCTCTCTCTCTTTCTCTCTCTAACTCTCTAACACAATCGCTCTCTTTTTCTCTCTCTAGCTCACTCTCTTTATCTTTCTCTCTCTCTCTCTCTCTCTCTCTCTCTCTCTCTCTCTCTCTCTCTCTCTCTCTATTTTCTCTAATTCTCTCTTTTTAACTCCCTCTCTTTATATAAATATCTCTTACTTTCTCTAACTCTCTCCATTCCTCTCGAATTGACCAACTTTATCTCTCCCTAACACTCTCTCTTTACCTCTCTAAGTCTCTCTCTCTCTCTCACTCTCTCTAACTCTCTCTATCTCACTCACTCACTCCCTCTCCTCTCTCTCTAACTCTCTCTCTACCTCACTCTCACTCTCTCTCTATAATTCTCTCTCTCTCTCTCTAGAACTCATCCTCAAATGCTCTCTCTCTCTCTCTCTCTTTCTCTCTCTCTAACACACACACACACACTCTCTCTCTCTCTAACTCTCTCTTTCTAACTCTCTCTATTTCTCTCGAATTGGCTAACTCTCTCTAAGTGAAATGGACTTCTATAGCTCCTACAACTAGTAGAAGGGGAGTTATACTAGTAAAAAGGCTAGTACAGCTATAGCTAGTAAAAGGGGAGCTCTCCAAATAATCAAAAGGCTTGGTATATTTTCCTACAGCTAGTAGAAGGGGATTCCATCTAGAAATGATGATAAACACCCTAAAAAAGGCACATGCACTATTTCTTTTGTGTCAAATAATGGTGATTTTTTACTAAGAAGTTATCCTCTATGTATCCATATATTAAGAGGAACCTTTGCATCATGATAAAGACATGTAGTGTAGCCATCTTGGATGCCAATGGTGATGTCATTAAAGAGGCACACACTATAACAATCTATATGACTTATTAGGGTTTTTATCACAAGCCAATGTAAGCGCTATGGCATGAGAGGAGACATAAGTATGGGATTGTGGTGCACCTATCAACTTTTTCAGAGATGTTAGATGCATATGAATCTTGTAAGTAGCATAATATGACTTTCCACAAGATATTGAGATAGTTAAAGAGAGAGATAGTTAGAGAGAGTTAGCAAGATAGAATTAGAGAGAGAGAGAGAGAGAGTTAGAGAAAGGTAAAGAGTGAGTTAGAGAGAGAGAGAGAGAGAGAGAGAGAGAGAGAGAGAGAGCTAAAGAGAGAGTTAGAGAGAGGTAAAGAGAGAGAGAGAGAGAGAGTTGGTCAATTCGAGAGGTGTTAGAAATATACCTCAAACATGAGCTCTTTTACTAAGGCTATTTTCTATCATTTACCCTTGTTATAAGAGCTCTTTGGTGAAGCACATTAAGTAAGCATCCTCAAGGGGTGCACTAGTAAGAACTCCTATGTATCACGTGCGTTCAAGGGGGGGTATTAAAAAAATACCTTACCTGTTAATTTTTTATGAATAAAATGACCCCTTTTTCTTTATAGACTTACAGGTGTTTTTCAAAATTGATTAAAAAATCCCCTTCTGTAAAAGCATTTCTGTAAATTTACCTTAAAGTTTTGAATTAAAAAACCCCTTCTAATGAACTCACATGATACACTTATATATTTTTTGGTGAACCCCCCAAGCCAAGAATCTAGCCTATACCATTTTTCCTTTGATTTAGGAGCATCCCCTAGCATCTCTCAAGGTTTGGAATCTACCTCTTTTAGGTTCTCAATCATCTCTACCACTTTACCATTTTTGCCCACCTACTTTCCACTTACAACTTGTCCAATACCACCTATGTACTTGGCTATAAAAGCCACCCATCAAGAAATGATAAGTAAAAGTTCTTTTACCTTAATCTTGTGTCACTTTTAGTCATGTACTTCAGTTTCTTAAGTTGTCATTAGCATTTGTTAATCTTATTTAAGCCTACCTTCTACCCACCATAGCTAGCTATGCTTCACCACACACTTTAGTGTCTTGATTTTTCACATTTTTTGATATGGTATCATAGCCTTGAACTGTAATCTATTAATCTAGCCTACCATTTTTCCTTTGATTTAGGAGAATTCCCTAGCACCTCTCAACATTTGGAATATACCTCTTTTAGGCCCTCAATCATCTCTACCACTTTACCATTTTTGCCCACCACGTACTTTCCACTTATCTAATACCATCTGTGTATTTGGCTATAAAATCCACCCATCAAGCAATGCTAAGTTATTTTGCCTAAATCTTGTGTCACTTTCAGTCATCTACTTCTGTTCATTAAGCTATCATTAGCATTTCTTAATCATGTTTAAGCCTATCTTCTACCCACCATAGCTCACTATGCTTCACCACACACTCTAGTCTCTTGCTTTTTCACATTTTCTCGTAAGAGGAATAGAGAGAGTTAGAGAAAGTAAGAGATATCGAAGAGAGAGAGAGAGAGAGAGAGAGAGAGAGAGAGAGAGAGAGAGAGAGAGAGAGGGAGTTAAAAACAGAGAATGAGAGATAGATAGAGAGTTAGAGAAAGCTAAAGAGTGAGTTAGAGAGAGAGCGATAGTGTGTGTGTGTGTGTGTGTGTGTGTGTGAGAGAGAGAGAGAGAGAGAGAGAGAGAGAGAGAGAGAGAGAGTTAGAGAAAGTAAGAGAGATTGAGATAGTTAAAGAGAGAGATAGTTAGAGAGTAAGAAAGAGAGAGATAGTTAGAGAGTAAGAAAGAGAAAATTAGAGAGAGAGAGAGAGAGAGAGAGAGAGAGTTAGAGAAAGTTAAGAGAGATTGAGATAGTTAAAGAGAGAGATAGTTAGAGAGTAAGAAAGAGAGAGATAGTTAGAGAGTAAGAAAGAGAAAATTAGAGAGAGAGAGAGAGAGAGAGAGAGAGAGAGAGAGAGAGAGAGAGAGAGAGAGAGAGAGTAAGTTAAAGGAAGGCAGATAGAGCGAGTTAGAGAGCGAGTGTGTTAGAAATAGAGACTTAGAGAGAGATTATGTGTTAGAGGGAGAAATAGAGAGAGTTGGCTAGCTTGAGAGAAATAGAAAGGACTTAGAGAGTTAGAGAGTTAGAGAGAGAGAGAGAGAGAGAGAGAGAGAGAGAGAGAGAGAGAGAGAGAGAGAGTGAGAGTGAGGTAGAGAGAAAATTATAGAGAGAGAGAGAGAGCGAGAGTTAGATAAAGGTAAAGAGAGTAGGTTAGAGAGAGAGAGTGTGTGTTTCAGAAAGAGAGAGAGAGAGAGAGAGAGAGAGAGAGTTGTCCAGTTCAACAGAAGTACAAGGACTTAGAGAGATTGTAAGAGTTAAGGAGACTTAAGTTAGAGAGAGTTAGAAGAGAGAATTCGAGAGAGAGTTATGTTAAAGAGAGAGAGAGAGAGAGAGAGAGAGAGAGAGAGAGAGAGAGAGAGAGTTGGCCACAATTTGAGAGAAATAAAGACAGTTAGAGAGAGCAAGAGAGATTGAGAGAGTTAGAGAGAGAGAGAGAGAGAGAGAGAGAGAGAGAGAGAGAGAGAGAGTTAGAGAGATAGAGTTAGGTAGAGAGAGAGAGAGATAGAGTTAGAGTTAGAGAGAGAGTTATACGGGGGGGAGAGTGCATGAGTGAGTAGAGAGAAATAAAGAGAGACAGAGTTCAAGAGACTGAGAGAGTGAGAGTTTGAGAAAGGTAAAGAGAGAGGGAGTTAGAGAGAGTTAGAGAAAGAGAGTTAGAGAAAGAGTGTTAGAGAGAGAGAGAGAGTGACAGTGAGAGAGTTGCACAGAGAGAGTGAGAGAGAGAGCTAGAGAGAGAGAATAGAGAGAGTTAGAGATGGCAGGAGAAATTCAGAGTTAACGAGAGAGATAGTTAGAAAGAGAGAATTAGACAGAGAGAGTGAGAGAGAGAGAGATCTATAGAGAGAGAGAGAGAGAGAGAGAGAGAGAGAGAGAGAGAGAGAATAGAGAGAGTTAGAGATGGTAAGAGAAATTCAGAGTTAACGAGAGAGATAGTTAGAAAGAGAGAATTAGACAGAGAGAGTGAGAGAGAGAGAGATCTATAGAGAGAGAGAGAGAGAGAGAGAGAGAGAGAGAGAGAGAGAGAGAGAGTTAGAGATGGTAAGAGAAATTCAGAGTTAACGAGAGAGATAGTTAGAAAGAGAGAATTAGACAGAGAGAGTTGGAGACATAGAGAGAGACAGTCAGTTAGAGAAAGGTAAAGAGAGTGAGTTAGAGAGAGAGAGAGAGAGATACTTAGAGAGAGATAGAGAGTTGGCTAGCTCAAGAGAATATACAAAAAGTTAGAGAGACTTAAAGAGGTTAATGAGAGAGAGCGAGCGAGAGAGAGAGAGAGTGTGAGAGACTTGGAGAGAGTGTGAGTGAGAGAGTGAGTGGAGAGACGGAAGACTCTTTACACTTGTAGCATGATCCGTGTGTAGCTCAATCCGATGGGATTTGCATCCCTTTCGGAGCTAGGGATTCAACCCGTACCGGTGCACGGAAGCTTATCCACGAATGGAGAAAATGCTATGAACACACTACCTTGACATAGACTTTACACACAAGCTCAATCTTGCCATAGCTAATTCACTCATCAATCCACTCATTCATGCATCTAATACAAGAAGAAGAAAGCTAAGCTAATGCATACACAAGCTCAAAAGGCATACTTCATTCTCAAGCACCTACTTCCCTAGCATACACACAAACCTTGAAGCTTAATGGAACTTGAAATAAACATGCATTCTCATTCACTACTCAAGCAATGCCTTGCCCATGGATAAGCTACAAGCTATGGAGAAGCTTAAGCTTGAATCCACCACCACACAAAGCCTAATAGAGAATCCACAAGCATGAACAAAGAAGCATACACACTAGAGAATAGAGATGAGAAGAGAGAAAAACATCATCTCATTGCATTGAATTAGAAGAGCATTGCTCATACAATAGTGTAGATGGGGAGAGAGAAGAGCTTGCACCTCTATGAACAAGAGGGAGAGCTAGTCTCAAGAGAGCTCAAGCATGAGTTTAGCCCAAAGTGTATGTGAGCTCTCAAATGAGCCACTATTTATACCAAAACTCCTAAAACTCCCAAAACTTCCCATGTGGGATTATTCTCAAGCCCACTCCCACACTCACCTACAACTTGGAACTCTCTACAAGAGCCCTAAATAAGAATGTCAAGTCTCTCCTTTTCTTACTTCCATCTTTGTGTTGCATCCTTGCATTGATCACCACTCGTCAAACAACATTCCCCCCTTCCTATTTTGCGCACGTCCTCAAGCACGTAGATGCCAAGGAAGAGTAGAATCTCTAGTGTGTACCTGCAAGCAAAATGATAGGTGGTTTGTGTGTTTTTTTTTTGAATGCAAAAGTACTGACATACAATAACAAAACAAGCAATTTTATTGAATAAGATATGACAATAAACGTCCAATTAGCTAGAGGAAGGAAACATTGAAGCAGTGTAGAGATTGAATAGGTTAGTTCAAGCCTTAATAATTACTACCTGCAACTAACTAAAGTAAAGAATGTTTTATGCCAAATGTATTGTTCTTTTCCTAGAAGGCAAAAGACAACAGTTAATCGAGGGACTATGCTAAGTCAAAAATGTCGGTTCAACACTAATAAATCTAACATAATTATGTAGTGGCAGACTTTTGATATTGCTTATTAGTGTTTGGTTTAATATTTTAAGCACAACGGCGACCATCTTGGATTAGACAAGCATTTCTCTTGGTGCCTTTATGTCCTTTCTTTCTTTTTTTTTTTTGGATAGGGCTCTCTTCCAAGAGTATGTTTGCGCACCCGCGGTATGGCTATTCCTTACTACACAAGGCATTGGTCTAGGAAAGGTATAGACCTCCCTCGCCTACCATGAATAACAAGGCAATAGGCCACAACATATACACTTTTCTTTTATTTTTGTCATGCCAATTTTTGTTATGGAAGGTTTATTAGATTGTCCCTAAGCAATGTCCTAGTAAGGGCAAGATATCCACTGACTGTCCTATGATTAATTTAGTCTCTTTGTCCTAGGTCTGGAACTCTATCTTTAGCACAAAACACTAATTACTGTGTATTGCTAAACGAGTAAAAATAATTACGGTCAAACTTACACTATCAAGTCTAAAGTCACTAGAATGCTATCCCTACTCTAGACCAAAGGAGATGCATATTGCCATGCTTAGTAAAGTGAATTTTATAAACAATCAAGCAACAAGAAAAATACAAAAAACATTCAAGATTGGCATGAGTTCACCTATTTCTGTTAAAGCACTGGTTGGTGAAGAATTGTTTGCACTTGATTGTATGACTGTCAGTTGCGGTACTAAAGCGGAAGATGTAGTTTGGTGCTTGTATCTGTTTTATTCCAACAAAACAAACTAAAGAGAAAGCAAATTAAAAAGACAAAAAATAAAAAACATTGGTGCTAAACACCGGATTTGGCCGAGGGGAAAAACCCAATGGGAAAAAGTGCCCTGGCTTCTAGTTCTTATTAAGAGAGTACAAGTGCTAGTCTTGCATTGGGGGTGGATGTATGTCTGCATTCTCAGGTGGGTGGACATCAATAGCTTGAGGATGTAAAGATAACCCAGAACGTAATCCTACCGATGGAGAAGATGGCAAGGGAAGAAGTGCATCTTCACTAACATATGGTATGGGTACAGTAGGAAGGCTAAGAAGGCACCTATGGTTTTGAAACCGTTCTAAAGACTCACTCACATTGAGCCAAAACTGACATGTAGATTCATGGGGAAGAAGAACCTGCAAAATGGGAGGGGTTAGCAAACGAAGGGTGTCTTCGCGCCATGTTTGAGCTCTTTCCTCTTCCGGGAGTCTTTGTTGGTTGGGTCCACGTTGCAGCATCATAATTGCCCAGAGATTATGTCGTTGAGGTGTGACCCCCATGATCTGCTGCATCATACCAGTGCCATAGCGACGGAAGTATGTGCGACACTGCCAACATATATGGGAAGCATTCCCCAATACCATACGAGCACAGTCGTGGCGGCAGTGTGGAAACGGATGATGTTGCTGGTAGTATAACTCCACAAATTGTCTTCCACAGCAATCCTCACCCACTAGGGCATAAAAATATTGGGAGTGCGTCTGAAAAGGTGCAATGCTGTAGCCCCCTTGATGGTCAGGGTGAGTGCTATCTAGGTCCAAAGATGGAGTGCATGTGTCCAGCCAAGTCTCCATTTGGTTATTCTACACAACACATAAGGAAGTGTTCAGATTTTTTTATTTAATGCAAGTTGAACGAAGAGTGCTAGTATGTACAGGCATGACGGAAATAGAGCTAATAGGTTCGATAGATGAATTGCCAAAAAGTAGCTTTTGTAGCATGATAGCTCTTTCAAGAATGAGTTTGTTTTTGGATGTAACATTATGCAAAGTGTTTGTGGGGTGTTGACGTATGGCACAAGTTCCTTTTTGTTGGAATCTTTTTGGTACCCATTTCAGAGTATGTGCAAGAGATTGAAGTTTAGTCGGAGGTGAAATTTTAGCGATAGGCATAGGAAATGCATTGGGACAAATAGGAGGAGGTGTGAATGGCGATGTTTGAGCACTTCTGAGCTTTGGCAACCATATGGCAGCTGTGTTCTTGCCATCCCATTGGGCTTTCCAAATTTTCTTGGGTCTTCAGAGTGCCCAACTCTAACACCTATGCCTGTAGACTTATGGCTGGTAATGTAATTTGATTAGGGAAAGAGTAGAATACCACGACATTCCAAATAGTTGGAGTTGTAGGAAGAACGCTCTTTCCTTGATAGTCAGGGAGTCTACTTGTGTAGGAGCCTAATTGAAAGTTGTCGGCTTTGTAAGACAAACTTTGACATTGCTTGTGTTTTGAGGAATAGACTCTGAACTTGATTCGGTTGCAATATCCTTCTTCTGATGTGTTGCCTCTAAGATAGAAGTGAGTAAAGGTACCCACTTGCCTTTTTCTTCCCATGTCAGTTTGGAGTATCCCTTCCTGTTCGAGACCTTCTGATGATGTCCGATTGACGCGTCAGCTTGTGTTTCCACCTGGAATCTTTCAGGCTTGGTAAGGCGTGGTTTCCAGTATTGATTTGGTTTCTGTAAGTGAGGTGGTATTGACTGCTTTTGTTCTTGAGTAGATTCAGGAACATAATTATGTTTTGCTGCAGTAGTCCCTGCATTCTTTTTTGGTAGCCACAAGGTAGTAGCACCCTCGTAGTAGCTTTGTGCTTGCAGAACCTTCTTTGGGATCCACCGTTGTTGAGTGGTCTTGTTGGAGGTGGAACTGTTGGTTTTGGTGAACCTCCTCTTTAGCTTTGTATTCCTTGGATGTTCCTTGGCAACATTGGGTCTTGGCTTGCGAGCTGCTTTAGGTAACCAGATTTGAATTCTAAGTGCTTCCCCCCTTCCGTAGCCTTGTGCATATAAGAGAGATGTTGGCACATGCCATCCTTGAGTATTGTCATTGTCATTATTCACCCAAATCATTGGATCTTTTGAGGATGTCTCTATCATAGTAGGGATGGTTTCCACCCTTTGAAAAGATGGGAGTGCTGAAGCACTTGATCCTGTAAGGTGAGTAGAATTTACCAACAAGGTGTATTGTCGTGAGTTCCAGTCTATACCGCATCTAGTGGTTCTAATCCATGATCTGCCTAGAACAACATCCACCACTGCTTGGCTCTTGTTAGCAACATAAAAAGTCACGTGCATAGATTGATCCTGAATGGACATATTAATACAGCACTTGCCTAGGGCTGGGGTTTCATCACCAGAGAAACTCTGGAAGTTCAATGATGCGTTGGTGAGCAAAGGTTGGCCTAATGATATCCACGCTTCATATGACAAAACATTGCAGTCGGCTCCCGAATCTATAAGTGCAGACGCTGCAAAGATTGCTCTTTGAGTAGGGATCCTTACTTTAATATGAAAGGGATCTACAAAGTCTTCATCATCATTCAAGTGGATGGCTATGATAGCTGCCTTGCGGCGTTCTCGTGCTAGTGCTACTCTAGCCTTAGCTTCTTCTTTTGCTTAACTTTGCAACAAAGCTTGAGCTTTTTTACGTGTCTGACTAGCATGTATGCGTATCAGCATATCATCTGTTAGAGGTTCTTGGCATAGCGCTTCAAGCGGCTACCATTGATGAAGTTAGTCATTGGCTCTCCGTCTAAGGTTTCCAACCTTACTGGACCACTCGCACTAAGCTCGTTGATTACAAATGGACCAAGTCCTCGCATTTTCAGCTTGCGTTTTTGTTTCTTCAATGTGTAAAGCAACACTAGATCACCTCTCCTGAAGCGACCTTTCTTTACATGCGTATCATGCCAACGCTTTTGGCATCGTTTTTCAGCATACATGCCAATGACTGCCAATAGCCTGTCTTCATCTAGCCTCTCCAATTCATCGATCCGGGTAGAGAATTCATGATCCGTCCACTCAAGTTGTTTTGCAACTCGAAGTGTAGGTACAATAAATTCTATCGGAAGGATAGCGTCCAATCCAAAAACTAGATTGAAAGGTGTCGTGCCTATGGACGTTTTGTAAGCAATTCGGTAAGCCCATAGAATTGAGTGAAGTTTCTATTCCCAATCTGTTCTATGTCCCTCAACAATCTTTGTAAGCGCAATGCAAAGAGTCTTGTTTGTGATCTCAGCTTGACCATTTGCTTGCGGGTGATAAGGCGCTGACCTCTTATGGATGACCATAAAGTCTTCCAAAAGAAAGCTAATGACTTCATAGATAAAATGCACACCTTGGTCACTCACAATCTCAATAGGTAAACCGTAGCGTGTAAACACATGTTCGTATAAAAACTTTGCAGTGGTCCTAGCATCGTTTTTTACTGTGGCTTTTGCTTCTACCCACTTCATAAGATAATCTGTGGCTACAATCATATACTCAGCATGTGTATGGCGTGCTAGTGGTTTAATCGGTCCCACAAAATCAATTTCCCATTTGGCAAAAGCTCTAACCCCCATAATTGGTCTCAATGGCATGTCCTCATACTTGGTAGGAGGTTTGGCTCTTTGACATTGATCACATCGTTTGACATACTCTGTTGCATCATGAAAGAGCGTAGGCCACCATAGTCCTGACCATAGTCCTGACCATAGTATAAGTTTGGCACTTATTTCTCCACAGAAATGTCCACCCCCAACTCCTGAATGTGCATGAGTCAATACGCTAAGGTAGTCACTCTCACAAACACAAGTCCGTAGGTTTCCATCTTTGCCCCTTTTGTACAGCTCGCCTTCAATAATCTGAAAACTCGCTACTTCTACCTCTATGGCTCTCTTTCTATGCCTAGGCATCTTATCGTCCGTATGACCCTATGTCAAATACTTCACAATGTACGAACTCCAATTGGGTGTTGTTGAAATATAAAATAGAGTCACATGAGGAATGGGTTTCCTTTGTTGATAAATTTTACAATTCCGTACGTACTCTTCTGTATCAGCATGAAGTGTTGGCCACCAATATCCTTCCCACAAAACTCTTTTAACCGTATCCTTCCCAGAGACATGTCTGCCTCCTAAGCTCACATGGACAGATGAGATAATCTCATCATATTGATCAGGGTCAGGGCATAGACGAAGTATTCCATCTTTTCCTAATTTATACAATCGTCTAGAAAGAAGCTTATAAGGAGCACAATGCTCTAAGGTCATTATTTTTTCATTGGTGGGACTAATGTATGAAGTGGGTGCTGAGGAGAAGATACCTTGGGGTCGTATGAAGTGATCGAGGAATTACTGCAGCCAAAGATAGAAGTGAAGAAGAAGCAAGAGCTGATTGAAGGAATGCTGAGTCCGGATCTCTCGAGTGGAGAAAAGGTTAGATATGTTAATATGCTGTCTCATTTTCCAGAATTGTTCATCACCTCTTATAGGGAGATTCGAGGATTTAAAGGGCCAGATTTGAGGATTGAATTGAAAGAAGGTGTAAAAACAGTTAGGCAGAAGCTTCGCAGGATGGGACGAGAACAAATGCAGGCTCTGAGAGAGGAAGTTGATAAGCTGTTGAGTGCAGGTTTCATTACACAAGTGGACACAGCTGAGTGGGTGTCCTACAGTGGTGAGTCCAAAGAAAGATGGCAGGTGGCGTATATGTGTGGATGTTAAGCCTTTGAATGCTGCTACAAAGAAGGATTCTTACCCCCTACCTTTTTTGGATGAGATCTTGGATACTGTAGCTGGGTATGAAAGGTATAGTGTTTGTGATGGGTTTTCAGGTTATTTCCAGTTAAAGATTGCAGAAGAAGATCAGCGCAAGACGACTTTCATTACACCGTGGGGGTGTTTCTGCTACAAAGTTCTTCCTTTTGGATTGATGAATGGGCCAGCCTACTATCAGAGAAGGGCAAATTGGGTATTATCTCCTTTTTTGAACAAGTTTGTGAAGGATTTTATTGATGATTTTTGTATATACAGCTCCAGACAAGAGCATTGTGATAGGCTGGCTACAGTTTTCCAGCGTTATGATGAGTGTGGTGGTCCAAAAAAGTGTTTTTTGGCTCAACCGAGGGTGAAACTCTTGGGCCATGTTGTTTCAGAGAATGGTATTGATCCGGATCCTGATAAAGTCAAGTCTCTTCTTCTTCTTCCTACACCAAAGAATACAAGGCAACTGGCTACTTTTGTGCAAAAGGTGAAGTATATGGCTCGATTCATCTCTTTATCTTCACAGTTGTTATATCCTTTGCAGCAAGAAGCAAAGCATGATCCTTTACATTGGACAGAGGAGTGTGAGGTAGTTTTTCAGAAAGTGAAAGAGGTGTTGGGAGCTATTCCTACAATGCAGGTGCCTAACTGGGAACAGGTATTTTATGTCAACCCTTCAGTAGGTGAAGATGCTATTGGAGCTATGTTGTTACAGAAAGGGAAAGAATCACATTATATGCAACCAGTCTACTGTGCTAGCAGAGTAAAACTTGCTAGAGAAAGGTTGTTATCAGAGGTGGAACTTGTTATGGTTAGTGTGATATATGCATGTAGGCAGTTCTGCCATTACTTGTTGCCTCGCCCCTTTGTGTTTTTGACGAGCTACACTTTTTTGCCTCAGTTGATAAATGGCACAAATTTATCTAAGGCTATGATGAAGTGGATGATTGAGTTGCAGGAGTTTACTTTCTCATTCTTGGTGGAAGAGAGTACTCGGGCTACCTTAGCTGATCTAGACATATAAGGAGAGTCCTCTTCTTATTAAGGAGGAGACCATCAAGAAGCCAGTTGAGGATGCGGCTGAATTAGTGAATGCACACTTATTATATTTTGATGGTTCTTACAGGAAAAGCCATGATGCAGCCTCAGGAGGTTTGGTGCTTTATGATCCACAGGGTTGCCTTGTTTTTAAAAAGGGTGTTAAAGTGGATGCACATAGCAACAATGAAGCGGAGTATCTGACTTTGAAAGTTGGATTGCAAATATGTTTGAAGCATGGTGTACACAGGATTCACATTCGAGGAGATGCATTGCTTGTGGTAAAACAGGTATTGGGAGTTTGGAAGTCAAAGAATATGTTACTCAAAGAAATGTGTTTCAAGATTAAAGGTTTATTGAAGGAATTTGAAGCTTGGAGTCTAAAGCATGTGGATCGAGGCCATAATGAGGAGGCTCATGAAGCAGCCCAGGGAATGATTGGTGAAGTTTTTGTTCTTAAAGCTCATGCATCATTTTATTATGGCAGGGAGAATTTACAGGATGTTGAGGAGTTTTTGTTAACAGGGATGATTCCTAATGGTATTGAAAGATCAAAAAAATATGGTTTCATCAGGAAAGCTGCAAGGTATGTGATGGCTGGTGATGCTTTGTATTTGAAGGGAATTGATTTGATAATGCGACGGGTACCTTGGAAGGAAGAAATCTACAAAATTCTTAAGGAAAACCATGAAGGAGCATGCGGTGGACATTTTGCCTCAAAGATTACCTTGCATAAGGTATTGCAGGAAGGTTATGTATGTCCAAGTGTACATAAGGATGTTAATCATTGGTGCAGGTCACGCAAACAATGCCAAGCTCACAGTAGACGGATATTAAGGCCTAAAATGAGAAAGACAATTCTTGCTTATGATGTTTTTGAAAAATTTGGAATTGATGCTGTGGGACCATTACCTATTACTAGCCGAGGGAAGTGCTACATCTTGACTGCAGTTGATTATCTTTCTAGATGGGCGGAAGCAAAGGCAGTGAAACAAATTACTGCTAAGGAGGTGGCAAAGTTTGTATATCAGGATATCTGTTGTAAATTTGGTGTGCCATTGGAATTGCTTTCTGATCAGGGTCCAGGTTTCAGAGCAGAGCTTATGGACTATTTGTGTACAAAAATGAAGATCAGTAGCAGTTTTACCACACCTTACTATCCACAATGTAATGGCCTGAATGAGCGTTTCAATGGTGAATTGATCAAGATTTTATCTAAGGTGACAGAGCGACAAGGCAAGAATTGGGATCTGGAGTTGCCTGCTGCCTTGTGGGCATACCGGATAGCAATTAAGACTGGTACGGGTTTCACTCCATTTCATCTTGTTTATGGGAAGGAAGCCTTATTGCCTATTGAGGTGGAGATACCAGTTGTTAAAATGTTGGAAAAGCTTTTGGAAGAGCCTAAAGATGCCTTTAAAGAGCGGTTGTTACATTTACAAGAAGCACAACTTAACAGGGATAATGCTTTGAAGCATTATGAAGATATGCAGGCAAAGACGTTGGAGAAGTTCAACAAGAAAATTAAAAGCAAAGGAATTATGAAGGATGACTTGGTATTACGTTATAATAGCAGGCCGGATAATTCCTTTCATAAGAAGTTTCAAATTAAGTGGGAGGGACCTTTCTTGGTGATGCAAGGATTTGCAAATGGTACCTATCAATTGGCAGATTTAGATGGGACTTTACATGCTTCCAGGGTAAATGGATACAGGCTGAAGAAGTATTATGCACGTTTGATGGTGATTGTGCAAGATGCAGTGTCTGAAGATATGATTTCAGATGAAGGGTAGTTTTTGGATATGGATTTAGGTCTTGAAATGCTTTTTACTGTTGATCATGAATGATTCAGCAGGCTGGGGCTTGGGCAAAGTATGCCAGGTAAAATTCTGTAAAGGTGTTTTGAGTCCGTGTACATATGGGATGCATGGTGTGCAATAAAACTTTTCCCTGAATGCTCTGGCAAATGTACAGACTGAATGGCTTTGGAGTGAGTTAGTGCATGCATTTTTTTTTGGAGCAGCTGTTTGAGACTTGAAGTTTTTATTGTATGAGCTTTCCATTTGTCAAGAGGGTGTCTTGGATGTGTGCAAGTAAGAGGTGGAAGAGTATGAGGATGTCAATGATGGGGTTTTGATGAACCTCCGGTGGAAATGGATGTACATATGCTGGTTATGTGGAGAGAGCCCAATTTAGACTGTAAATATTGAAATCTATAAGGGACGCCAGCAAAATATGAATTGCTCTTGTGCTTGAGTTTGGAGGATCTTTCAGGTTTGGAATGGCAGTATGTCTCCACATTGCAGAGGGTTTGGGCATAATATCCATGGTGATGAGACGTGATATTTGTGTGGATTCTGGTGTTTAAAAAGATCTTGATGAAGGCCTTGATAGGCATTGAAGTATGGCTGGGAAATGGCCGTGTTTTGGTAATGATGTAGCTGACGAAAGCTTGTGGGCAGCTCTGGTTCTGGAAGGTCTGACGCGGCATGTTCACCCGGAAAGCAAGGTAATAAAGAAGATAAATGTGGCCATTCTTGAGGCTTTGAAGCTTTAAGAAATAAATAAAAAATATATAATACACGTGGCCAATAAAAAAATGACCACATGGAAGTCTTTTTGGGCTCCCAGCTCGACGTCTAGAAGACTGGAGAGAGGGATAAGGGTGGCCGCTGGTGAGAAGGAGCTCCGGGGAGGAAAAAAGCAACACAGAGGTCGCTTTCGGAGAATTCTGCAAGAAGAGCCTGGCTGGGGGGATACTGAAGACGAAGGTGTGGAAAAAGCAGAGAGGGTGGCCACTGGTGAGAGGAGACAGAGAGAGAGAGCTAACAGTGAGGTGAAGGTGTATGAGGGCCTGGCGGGTAAAGGATCCGCGTAGAGGTGAGTGGCTGGGTGGCCGCCTTGCACAGAGAAGCTGTGGTTGGCACAGCCGGGTTCTACGGTGAACGGACAGAGCCAAGGCCAACAATTGCAGTGCGGGGAGCAGTAGCATGGCCTACAGCACAGGAGAGAAGGACGGGCTCGTGTGGGTGACCTGCAGGTTGCAGGTGAGTTAGCCGCCTCTGGAGGGCCGAGTAGAAGTGATCGCGGAACAGTAGAGAGAGGTTTCATGGAAAGCAACTTGGTGGAGAGCATTGAAGCATTGGGAAGCTTGTGAGCAGAGCTTTCGTGTAAGGAGCCACCGCCATAGCTCGAGGAGAGTGTGGGTTGGGTGTCCAAGAGACACAAGCTCCTACAGAGCGAGCGGACCAAGCTCATGCAAACACAGCTTGTGAAGGGCCCAGAGGAGGAGCAAACCAGGCTCGTGGAGAGAACGAGGGGAGCTAGGAGCGAAGGTGTTGACGCCGGTTGTGGAGAAGGAAGTTTTTCTTTGAAGACTTGTGCAAATAAAAGTCTTGGCCTGCCATCTGATTAAGGACATGTGTGTTGGGATTTGTCTCTGAAGAGGGCCTTGTAACCAGTGTTATGCAAGAAGTTTTAAGTAACTTTTCTTTCCACTGTACAAGCTTTGGGTGTGTGCATATGGTGTTAAGAGAGCGGGGAAATGGTTCTTAGTGTAAGTGTTGTGAGCAATGAGATATGTGAGCTGTTGAAACTGCCTTTCTTTGGTATCTCTGTGTGGTATTTAGAGGAATTTCTGTTTCCAGCATTGTGCTGGTGGTGCCCCTTGTGTTTGTAGTAGTGTCTTCCAAGGCTGCTGGGTAGGTAGCTGTAGAGGCATTTCTTCTTTTCCTAGCCTCCCGACAGCGTGAAGGCTATAAGGTTTACTTTTGTACTTTGCATTCTTTCATGTGTATCTTTGACTGCCTCTTAAAGTGTCACATAGACTATGATTTCACTATGCTTGGTAAAGCTGGACAAGATGAGGTGATCACAAAAGTAGAGAACATTCTCAATGAGATTAGTTGTCATGGTGGTAACATGGCACTTTGAGTGAACCAAAAGACCTTAGGAGGTTCTCATATGGTTGCACAGAAGGTTTCAATGTGTGGCATGAAGGCCATAAGGTTTCTCCAGCGGCCTACAAATGCAGGCAAGAAGGTTCTAGCAAGTGCACACAAGGAAGGTGTGGAAATCATAGCTCCAAAGAAATGGGAGCTATGGAAAGACCTTTGTGCTTGCATTATCTCGGAAATTCTTGGATGCAAATATTGTTGTCTTGCATGAGCATGTGTGGGAAGATTTCAACAAGATTGTGTGGTTGATGAATCTAAGAAGCCCAACTGAGGAACAATGCAAATAATTTCAAGCGGAGTTATAAAGCTTTATTAAAGCAGTGGTCAACACATGGTGAATTGAATATCGTGCATTACATGGTATTTCATAGATTTATAAGCTTTGCACTAAAGATATCTTCTATTAATGCATTTTACAGAAATTTGGTTTTGTTCTCTGACTACAACACATATTGTACGCTCATGGCGCATGGTTTATGAACACATATGGCTCTGTTGACATGTGGAGTACCCAAGGAATGGAGAAGAGTCATTACCATGCAAGAGGAGTGTACTTCAAGAACACATGGCATGGAAGCGGTAAAACTCGCACAAACTATCTTAAGGAAATGTTTGATTGATTCTTTCGATACACCTTTGGTAGACATATTTCAAGGGAGAGGGCCCGAAGGTCCAAATTGGCCCATCTTGCCAAGATGACAGGGAAGGGGAAGAAAGCACCATGATGGAGGGCGGGGACAAGACCTGCACGGCATGCTGCATGGAGGATAACACGAAGGAGAGTCGAAAAAGTTTAGATCCCTATTGATGTTTAGGGTTTTGACTATATGGTCTAGGGCTTTGGTCTAGGACTTAGGTTATAGGGTTGGATTTTCAATGCTTATAAATAGCCTCCGTGGGACCCCCCTCTAATTTTCCATTCCATTGCTTCTTTGAGTGCTCCTTGTCATGGCCACCATGAATGCTAAGGAGCTTGTACAATATTTCCTTGACCTACAGCTACCCATTCTAACTGAAGAGGCGGCCACCTCGCTATCCCAAGAAGCACGCTTGGAGAGAGGGAGATTGAATTCCCACATCCAAGATTCAAAAAACCTTGGAGGCTGCACTGGCCATACTTCTTGGGTAAGTAATGTGTTAGAGCATCATTTGTTTTATGGTGTAAATTTTTGATGATTAAAAAACTTGTTTTGTAGGTTTGTAGTGTAAACCGAAGTGCATTCTGCCACATCACAGGTGGTAGAGCCCCCAATAACCTCATATTGCCGCCACAAGAAGACCAAGCCTTAGCCTTGCGCTATGCCACAAACATTGCACAACACCAAGAAGCTATGGTGCATTGTCTAAGTACTGGAGTCCCCTGCTGTTTCAAGCACAATTAAATCCAGTGTAGCTCTAAGCTTACTCCGAATGATCTATTTCCCTTGGTAGGATCTTGTAAGGAATGGAATTTTGATGGTAAATTTTGGCTTGTAAAACTTGCTTCTACCCTCTATGTATTATATACCAATAAATGATAATTTTGTTTTTTTTCCATATATGGAGTCAAGTGTCATTTTGCAACAATTTTTGTTTTTAATCTTTCCAACTGTCATTTAATGTCAAAATTGTGGATTATCAAGCAAGGAAGATTGTTACGTATTGTAGAATCGAGTTTTTTTGACCAAAAAAAAAGTGGGCCAAAAGGGTGGGAAAATGCCCTGTGTGAGGTGCTCGGACTGAGCATTTTACACCCTAATGGACCGTGTGAAAATGCCTCCTAAAATTAGGGTTTCTTATTACGATGATGACATTTTTTTGAGATCTATATAAGGAGAGTTTCCTCTTTTGGCCATTTCATACAAACGAGAGCATACATCCTCTTTGGGCCATTCATACATTCGAGGCCATGGTGTGCACTAAGCAGGCTGCAAAGAGGGTCACAGAAGAGGAGATGAGAAAGAGGGAAGCAGCTGCGTGGAGGAATTTAACGCCTCCAGCAGTAAAAAGAAAAGGAGGGTGCTTGTAGATTACGATGACACTGACAATAGCAGTGACACTATGTAGAGGAGTGACTTCGATTCGGAGACCGATTCAGAGAGGACTGAGTCAAAGGATGATAGGTCATGGGGGGAGCCCACATGAGATGGCATGGAGATTCCAACACACCCCGTAGAGTAGCCTTGAAGACTCTACCCAGAGGTCATGCCCCTCCTAGATAGCCAGAGGCCACCAAGACTCCCAAAGAGCCCGAACGGCCAGTGTCACCTCCGCAACACCATCACTGTAAGAGCACATTTTTCAAGCCCCCTGCATGCATGACCCAACCCCCCAAGCTCTTTCGCATGGTCCACGATGAAAATCATGCTTTGGATTTAGAGTATTTTAGGAGATACGCCATTACTAGAAGTCGACGGAGCTGCTAATCCAGAGGGCTCCATTTGCATGGACATGCAAGGAAATTCTATGGGAATACAAGATGGAATGTCACATACATTCCGTTGCCCTCAAGGCGTTGCAAGAGGTGATGGAGGCCTACCTAGTCACTCTTTTTGAAGAAACTAACCTCTGCACAATTCATGCTAAGTGAGTGACCATCACGACAAAGGACATGCAATTAGCGTAGTGAATTCGCGCAGAAATAGAGCCGCAAAAATAGACTGTCTCACTTTTAATGTAATTGGCCTATCAAGTACAAATGTAATATTTCTATAATTGTTAATGCAAGATAACTATTTATCTTAGTTTCATAGTCTACGATTGTGTTTGATGCGATGAATGCTATACTTAGTTCAATGAATTTACACTACACTCGATTGATGAATTTAGGGTATAGTCGGTCTATGAGTTTACGCTACGCTCGATTTATAAATTAACACGATTCTTGGTCTATGAGTTCACTACATTCGTTTAAATGGAAGAACAATGTATGTAGGAGATGGGCCATAAGGGTGCAAAAAAGACGTGCGGGAGGCCCACACATGTCATTTTTGCACCCCTCCAACTCCTTTGGATTTTGATGTTTTATGCAAGAATTGAAAAAAAATCAAAATCGCATGTCAATTCTATTTATATTCCCACCTCAAAGTAATCATACCATTTAATTTGTGAAAAGCCTTCTCTCTTTATTGACCTATCCACATGACGGACCAAAAGGGTGCAAAAAAGGCCTGTGCAGGAGGTCCCCCGCACAAGGCATTTTTGCACCCCTCTGGCCCCTTTGGAATTCGATGTTTTGTGCAATGTTTATGGTTTTTTTGTGCGAAGAGTGATGTTTACATTTAAGATAGATCAAAAAAAATTGTGGCCCCTTTGGATTTCGATGTTTTATGCAAGAATTAAATAACTCAAAATCTCATGTCAATTCTATTAGAATTCGTATTCCCGCCTCAAAGTAATTGTAAAAAATTAGAATTCTCTTACATTCTATAAATAGATGTGATGAGAAGTGATAGGAATCAGATAGATGTAAATGGATGGATGGAAGTGAAATGAATCAGATAAATGTAAATGGATGAATGGATGAGAATGTTTGTGAATGTGAATGTGGAATGTGGATGTGGAAATGGAAGTGTGAATGTGGAATGTGGATATGGATGTGGATGTGGATGTATGAATGTAGATGTGGATGTGGATGTGGATATGGAAATGGATGTATGGATGTGAATGTGGATGTGGATGTATGAATGTGGAATGTGGATATGGATGTATGGATGTGAATGTGGATATGGATGTATGGATGTGAATGTGGATGTGGATGTGGATGTAAGAATGTGGAATATGGATATGGATGTATGGATGTGAATGTGGATATGAATGTATGAATGTGGAATGTGGATATGGATGTGGATGTGGATGTGGATGTGGATGTATGAATGTAGATGTGGATGTGGATGTATGGATGTGGAATGTGGATATGGATGTGGATGTGGATGTATGAATGTAGATGTGGATGTGGATGTGGATGTGGATATGAAAATGGATGTATGGATGTGAATGTATAAATGTGGAATGTGGATATGGATGTATGGATGTGAATGTGGATGTGGATGTGGATGTAAGAATGTGGATGTGGATATGGATGTGTATGTATGAATGCAGATGTGGAATTGGATGTATGGATGTGGATGTACAAATGTGGATGTGTATGTGGAATAATGAATGTGAATGTGTATGTGAAATGATGAGACGTCGATATGAACGAATGGATGTGATGAGATGTCATGTGAATCAGAATGTGAATGAATAATATAAGATGTGTATGAATGAGATGTAATGAGAAATGGATGTGATGAGATATAATGTAAATTAAGGAAGATAAGATTGGATGTTATGTGAAGTGAGTGAATCTGATGTGATGGGATGAAAGTTGTTGTATACCTGGTTAAGAATGGATAAGCATATGTTTTGGAATTGGGTTAAGTAATATGGATTGATGAGGAACAATGTGGAAAGAGGAGAGTTCATTATAGAATCTGTATTGTGAACTATTTGTAAATGACTGTTGTATGTCAAGAATGCTGGGGAAGCATTTTGACTGTTTTGAGAATATGGTCGTGGGGACCTACCTGATAAAGTTGCAACTGCTGTGTGACGGAGAGTCAATGAAGGACGTCTCGCATAGCAAGGTCGGCCAAGGTCTTGACCAGCCTCGGTTCGATTTAAATGGTGAGCTTCCAGTACGGTGGATGAGGGACCAAGGAAGCGGCCTATGAGTGAAGCGCTAGGTGACCTGCGAAGGATCCTAGAGGGTGCTGACCATACGGTGCTCGGGCTCTGGGTCGCTGAAGATACCCACACATGCGTCGTGGAAGATATTGGAACAAGGAGTAAGAGTTGTTTTCTGAAACCGAGTATGAATCTGGTTGATTGACCTTGTTGGTCCTCAACTGATGACTCCATAGCTCTCTTATATGGATCTGTTGGTTGATCTTGCTGATCATCAACGAGGATTCCATCTTGATTTTTATATGCAAATATATTGCCGAGTACTATGAGCTAGGAACTATTGAAAAGGCCCCTGAGTGAACAGGTGGTGAGCGTTCTGGTTGCCAATGATGCCATAAGTACACAGATGAAGGAATGATTGGAAATAAGGATTCAACCAGAGATTTTGAGGATTGTGATCAGTGACACAATGGTTTCATTAAATGATTATTTTAAAGATAGCTGATGCTGAGAAAAAGGCAATTTCATATTGTAAGTGGTGTGACTAGTTTTATGTTTGCATGAACATCCGGCTAGGGGACCTAGGAACTCTTTTCCCTGGTACCCGAGACAAAACCTAACCAAATTCCTAATTGGATTCCATCACTACAGTGGTTGGGCAGTTGGCTAACCCATGGGACTGGATGGGGTTAGGCTGGACTGATGGATCCGTAAATCGAGACTCAATTTTTGTTTAGTTCGATAGATGAAGTAAATCCCAGACAAAAACTGTTCTATGGAAAAGAATCAATGGCTGTGCCTCTCAATGAGGAAAAAAGCGTTGGTCTCTATGATCCAAGTAAAGTCTTTTTCTCTGATCTGACTATGGGACTTACGGGTTTGGTCAGATGAGCTCAGTTAGTTAAGGCTTTTGACTACGTTAGGGAAAAGTTATCCTGGTGGAATCGCCCGTGCTCTCTAGGCAAAGGAAGTTTTTTCGGGTTCGGTTCTGGAAGAACCAATGGATTAGTCTCTTGTCCGGATATCTGTAGACGAGGCCCCGAATGTGGGACCCTGCCCCATGTAAGAAGTGCTACTTCTGCTGCTAACACCCCTGAAATTGTTGCGTGGTAGAGACAGGGATCTTACAGTTGGTATCAGAGCTAATTGGCTAATGAGGATCAATCGAGAAGCCAAATATGTCAAAAATTTATCAAGAAGCACAAAAAGGTTGTAATTGTGTGATAAAATTCATACAATTTGATATTCAAACTGAAATTCGTAAATTAGTAACTGGGTCTTCAAATGGAAGTACCGTAATTATATGGAATCCCTGACTTGCTTGAGGCCTAGACATGATGGTATTTACCTTATAGTTTGAAGAACCATGACTACCCGCATATACCGAGGGTATAACTGCAGCTCTTTATTGGCAGTATATACGAGTAAATCTAAGACTTGAAATTATAAGCATTAATACTATCCAGATGATGAATTCGAATGTGGTTGATATGATTTCAAATTCTGATTGAGAAATGATGAGTTGATTTGGATTCTGATTGAAAAATGAAGATTTTTGAATTATGTATGAATTGTAATAACTAAGTAAAACCTCAGTGAGGATGAATGGAACGAGTCCCTGTGATAATGTTCGTAAGCTAGAATGACGTTAATGACTCCAACAAATCACTATGTTAATACTTGACCAAGTGGATCAAGTTAAAGGAGGTCAAAATAAAAATCTGCACAAATGAAAAATTTCCATGGACTGTCCAGATAGAAATTTCGGTCTAATGGATCATTATTGTGATAAGGAATTGAATGTTATGATCTGAGTGAATTGTTATTTAATGATGAGTTTTATATAAGGGATCTTTATCCCAGGATTCTGTTTGGGTTCACCAGAATATAAGGAACCCATAATCAGTTAGATCTTAAGAAAAAGAATTCTCCTCTAGTTTTGTGAGATGAGGACATCTCGCGTTTTTTAAGTGGGGTAGAATGTAAAATTCCTCCCCAGCCTCTCAGGTCCAGTATCTTCCCCTGTAATCGATCCCCTCTTCAGAAATATAAAAGATCTTGTTTCTGTCTATTTGGGCCTAGAGAGAGAGAAAATGTTCTAGAGAGAGGTTATTTATTCAGATTTTGAATAATTTTGGATGGAAAAATTTCTCATCTTATTAATATAAGTTTCCCTAAAACAGAAGTTCAAAAAGATTTCCAGAAGGTGCATTAGAAATCAAGTATAATCTGTTCAAGAGGCATTATCCTGAAGGTCAAGATTTTTTCGAAATTTTAAATTAAGGTTCCTATGGGCCAATAAGATCAATCCATGTGTGGGGAGGAGATAAATCCAATTTTTAAAAGAAAATACCCAAAAATGAGTAAATGCTTACTTAAGATAAAGAGTTGACTATGTACAAGGTTTATTAGTAAAAGATTATGAGTAATATTAAAAAAATGAGATATTTTGGGTATAATGATTCCATTTTGACACATATGTAAGGAAGGGGAGTCCCTTCAAGGAGGCGCCTACTTCACATGCTTGAATGAGTTTTAAACTCAAAAATAATGTGATATTTTTATCTCTCCTCTCTCTTGGATCAAACCGAATAAAAAAGGAACCAAACTAGGTCCAAATCTAGTCCAAATTCAACCAAATTAAATTTAGAAAATTCTAGAAATCAGTTGTTCTTGGTTAGAGCCTCCCTCTCCTATAAATAAAACCTGAGTCCTTTGTAAAAAAATAGGAGAATTATACTATGCCAAAATTATACTGAAATAATGATAATTTTTACTATTCTCTAAAATTCTCTCCAAATTGAAGAAATTAGAGCTTCCCTCCTTCTTCAATCTCCATTGGTGGCTCCATCAACACACCAAACCAATTGATTGGTTGGGGACCTCTACCGTGATCAAAGAATCAAGCAATTTGTAAGGTAAAGTGTGAATTTTGATCTTTTTCCATAATTTCTCAATGTTTCTCTCTTCTCAACCCCTCTCAAGCTTGAGAAGCTTAATTAGAATGGCTTTTTAATGCTATTGAAGTTAATTGATGAATGGTAGTAAGAAAATACATAAATTCCTATTTATGCTTAATTTTTATGATTTTTATGATTTTTGTCTTCTCTAAAATGAAAATGATGTTATGCCTCATTGAGAAAAGGCATTCCCCTCTCTTCTTTAGTAAATCCAACCATTCTTTATCCTAGATGAATGATTAATGGATAAAATCAAGTTTTTCATAATGTTTCTCTTAAAAAGTAGAAATTGCTTACATTAGAATGAATTAAATACTCTTGGTGAAATTCTAGTTGATTTTAGAAAGTTAAAAATTGAAAAATGGTCAGCCATACAAAGGAGGTTATGGCGAACTTTTGTAAAATTATGTAAAAATAAGTTTTACTTTTTTATTCTAAAAGTGTAATTCCTACTAAATTGTATTTATGCATGGATAGATGCATAAAGAGTTTAAATTAATCCAAAAAGTGTTATTTTCATCAATTCTTATTTTATGCATAGAGAGATGCATAAAGAATTTTATTTTTAATTCAAAAGAGTGATTTTCATCATAAATGATTTTAGGCATAAATTAGTTGCACAAAAGAAATTCTTTTATATTAAAAGAGTGATTTTCATCATAAATTAATTGTATGCATAAACATATGCATAGAAGATATATTTTTTTATATTAAAAAGTGTGATTTTCATCATTAATGATTTTATGCATAAAAGAAAATTTTTATATTAAAAGAGAGATTCTCATCATAAATGATTTGTATGCATAAACAGATGCATAAAAGATATTTTTTGATATTATGGATTTGGATGTGGATGTATGAATGTAGATGTGGATGTGGATGTGGATATGGAAATGGATGTATGGATGTAAATGTGGATGTGGATGTGGATGTATGAATGTGGAATGTGGATATGGATGTATGGATGTGAATGTGGATGTGGATGTAAGAATGTGGAATATGGATATGGATGTATGGATGTGAATGTGGATATGAATGTATGAATGTGGAATGTGGATATGGATGTATGAATGTGGAATGTGGATATGGATGTGGATGTGGATGTGAATGTGGAATGTGGATGTGAATGTGATATGAATGTATGAATGTGGAATGTGGATATGGATGTGGATGTGGATGTATGAATGTAGATGTGGATGTGGATGTATGGATGTGGATGTGGATGTGGATGTGGATATGAAAATGGATGTATGGATGTGAATGTATGAATGTGAAAATGGATGTGTGGATATGAAAATGGATGTATGGATGTGAATGTATGAATGTGGAATGTGGATATGGATGTATGGATGTGAATGTGGATGTGGATGTGGATGTGGATGTGGATGTAAGAATGTGGAATATGGATGTGAATGTATGGATATGAATGCGGATGTGGATGTATGAATGTGGAATGTAGATATGGAATGTGGAGATGGATGTATGAAAGTGGATGTGGTTATGGATGAATGAATGTGGATGTGAAAATGGATGTATAGATGTGGATGTGGATGTGGATGTGGAAATGGATGTATGGATGTGGGTGTGGATATGGATGTACGAATGTGGATGTGGATATATGGATGTGGATATGGATGTGTATGTATGAATGCAGATGTGAAATTGGATGTATGGATGTGGATGTACGAATGTGGATGTGTATGTGGAATAATGAATGTGAATGTGTATGTGAAATGATGAGACATTGATATGAACGAATGGATGAGATGAAAATCTCCTTTCTCATTAACTTCGATCATATCTCCCTTCCACATCAACAAAACATTCTCGTATTTAGGTGGACCCCAAAAAGTGAAAATTTTTTATTTTTTATTTTTTTACATTTTGAGGTGGAAAAAACACCACCCAACCAATATGTATGATGAAAATAAAATTTTCCCTCAAAAAAGCTTGTAATTCAAGGGTCACGTCAAGCCAGTACATCCATAACTAGCTGTCAGGTCCCCACAACCCCATAAACATAACTAACTGTCAGATCCCGAAATTGTGGGGACCCCAAAAATTATTATTTTTTAATTTTTCTCATAAATGTAATTTATTGATGGAAAACTCCATGTTAGTATATTTGTATATCAAGAAGATCATTTTCTACTTAGAAAAACGGATTGGTGTTAAACCTGCAATAGCAGAGTTTGAACAGTCTCTCTCACTCTCTCTCTCTCTCTCTCTCTCTCTCTCTCTCTGTGCTTTAGCTTCTTCCTCTACTTAGCTATGGAGCCTTTGCAAGCTGTGTGTATAGCCCCTTGTGAAGCTAGAAAACGGAAGGTTGATTTACACATTCGTATTCTTGAAGAGTATGGCAGCTCTAAAAAAACTCATCCTACTGATGCACAATCTGTCCAAACTCATAGGATAGCTAAGGAGAAAAATGTAGATCTTTGGGTTGATGGGCATCTCTATCTTGTTGACCCTCCATTAAGAGCAAACCCTCCTTTCCGCAATTTATCATCTTTTATGCAATTTGTTGGTGAAGGAGAGCTTGGCTTGTTTAGGATACTGCAGAAGATTGACTACAAGTGGAGCTTGGCAAACCCATATTCTCCAATCTCAATTGCAAGCATCACAATTCAGCCTTTTACAATGTCAAGAAGGACTTAAAACATCATCAGATAAAATGAAAGAGATCCTTGCAGAGAGAATGTGGAGAAGGATGTAAAGATTCAAAGGCTAGAGGAACTTATCAAACGACTCAAAGCAACGCCAAATGGTGATCGTGAACCCAAAAAGACATTGGATGGTATAAAATCTCTTGCATTTAAAGGTGGAGCACGGAAGAAAAGGATTCGTACAACAAAGTAAGTAACATAAACTTTCATTATGCACTCAGTGATTTAAACAAAATAGTCATGATTTGTGTTCTGCTAGGAATTTTCTACAAGAGGTGTGTGCAAGAGGTGTGTGGTTCTAATGAAGAGGGATGGAAGGATTTGGTCAAAGCCATTCTGAATACCAAGGATATTCTCTCAATTATTACTGACCCTCATCATCCTAAAATACGCCAAGCTGTTGTCAGCAATGTAGTGAGCGAGATTACCACCTCCATTGATTCTTCATTAATTCAACATGCTTGTGATGCGGCTAGAATCAGCATGAAAGGGTACCAAGCAATCTGTCAGGTTGTAAAAGATGCATTTCTAAGACAAGGAATCACTGGCACTTTATTTCCTACACTCAAGGTGATTCACAATGTCAAGTGTATCAATAATGATGATGTGCAGCGAGCTATAGGACAGTTTTATCATGTTGAGGACACACTAACATTAGACATAGGGTCAAGCAGAAAGAAAATCAAGACAACAAGTATAGAATTTCACTATGATGTTTACAATAACATCTTTGTTCATATTGAGAGACTACAACAAGCTATGGTGAAGTTCTATGGTCTTTCACCAGAAGGTGAGAACTTACAATTGCTACTATTCATGTTTTTCAGTAGAAAATGAAGACGATTATTTGTTTTGAATATTGTAAATTACCGTTTATTTACAGTTTTGGGGAGCACACTTTCATTTGTGCTCAAGCTAGATGAGTTCCAAATTGTGAAAGGTCGGAAGCTAGAACGTATGAGCATTACGCTCATGAATGAGGCCATGATTTGTGCATGGGAAAAGACTACCAAACCAAGTTTTAGTGTGCAATCTGAGAAAGAGGTCTGGTAGCTTGGTGCATTCGAGGTACCGAAGGAAACACATGAGGTATTGACATGGATGTTTGAAAGGACTTCTGGATAACAGATTTAATCAAAAATCAAATTGATGGTCAACTTTTAGATGTAGAAAACATAGGAAAGTTCAAGGTGGATTGGCATCTTGGGGGAGATTTGAAGACAATTAAATGCATGATGGGTTGTGCTCAAGGCATGACATCAAGATGGCCTTGTCCATACTGCAATGCTAAGATTGATATTCCTAGGCAGAAAAAGACAAATGGAAAAGGTATACAGAAGGTTGGTGTTCTGTTGGGAAGGATGCCTCAAAAGGTCCCAAGAAAGGGAAGAAGCAATAAGAAGATGCAGTAGATTCAACCGAGTCAACTGCTGATGAAGATGAGGAACAACCAAATGCAAGATGGGTGGAAGGTGTCATGTCTCATGATATGCTAGGAGAACCAAACAGGAATTCAAATTGGAGCCCCATCATTAATTTTCCACTAAAGAATATTCACTTTTGCACACTTCATGCATTCATGAGAATCTTTGATCGATTGCTTAAGTGCCATATCGATTATGCATTCACAATGCCTACACAAGAGAGGAAAGTTGCAGCCCTTGGTAAATTAGAGCATCTTCTGAATTCTCTGGGCTACCATGGCGGAAACGTGAAAATTGGAGTGAATAAGCAGGCCTCTGATATGTCATACGAGGTTGCTCAAAAGGTCTCCATGACTGGATCAAAGGCAAGGAGATTTTTGGAAAAGCCAACAAACATAGAGAATTCAAAGAAGACTTGGGGACTCTGGAGAGACCTGTGTGCAATCACCACAAATGTAGATTGTCCAATGCCAGCTCTTATAAATATGTGCAAACAGCTTTGGATAAATTTCAATAACATGGTTTGCATTATGAATCAAAGTAGCACAACTGCCCAAGAACGAGCATCATTCCAACAACATATCATAGAATTTACCAAAAGTGTGCTAGGTGCTTGGGGAGAGAGTAAAGTAACACACTATATGGTAAGTTGTATAGTAAAAAAATAAACTGGTGTTTTAACCTTGACTTTTTCTAATTAAATTCTATTGTCATATGTATGGCACATAGTTTATGCGCATGGTGCGTATTTCATGAACAAGTATGGATCGTTCGACATGTGGAGTACCCAAGGGATGGAGAAATCACATTGTAAAGCAAGAGGGGTTTATTTCAAAAATACAAGACATGGAGGTGGAGCTTTTGTAGGAGGAACACGTACAAACTATCTACAAGAGATGTTCAATTGGTTTTATCGCACAACCTTTGGAAGGGTATTGGTTAGGGAGTGGGCCCAACAATCTAAACTTGCGCAAGAGGCACGCAAGGCTACAAAAAGTCATGCTCGGCTTGAATGGTTGTAGACCAATGCTCCCCATAGGCATGGTGATTGGCATGCACGAATGAGGAGACAAGGGAGGCATTGGGTTGTGCTTGCACTAGCATAAATCTAGATGTAATAAGGCTAAGAAAATAAGTTTAGTTAGGTTTTTTTTCCCTTAAAAAAACTATTAATAGTTCCTTCTCTCACTTCATTTTCATTTCACTTTTTTAGAGAGCTTGAGCTCAAGATCTAAGTAGACACCCATGTAAGGACAGCACATCACCACGTTAGCATAGTCGTATGGCATGCACCAAGAACACCGTACGTGTTACCATGCCTTCACAAAACACAGTGCAAGGCACCCAACAACCACATACTGGCGACACCACAGAAGAGAGTGACCCCTTGGATTCTAGGACACGCCCAATGGGATCACCACAGTCCAACCCTCCTCCCACAGCAACACCAGTGCACACACATGCAGGCCCTTCTAGTGGGAGGAAGCGTGTGAAGACCCCACAATGCAGCCGCCCTAGAGATAAAGACATAGATGCCAATGATGAGAGCAGTTCGACTGGGTTGGTGAAAACATTCCTACATTGTGCAGCACCATAGGTGGCACGACCCTACTACCAGGACAGGGTCCCCTACGTACTCGGGAGGAACTTGATACACAGGTACCATAGCAACAGGAGGAGGAGGATTCAGACTATGAGAGAGACCAAGAGGAGGTTCCTGCAAGTGCGCGCAAGCGTAGAAAGGTCAAGCTCTTCAAGCCAAGGAAGTCCTAACCTCGCCCCAATGCACTAACACAACATAGAGAGCTCCAAGGAGAAGGATGTGCCAAGGGCATAGGGCTCTACAAGAAATCAAGTTTTATCAAAGGAACACTGAGTTGCTCATAAGAAGAGCCCCTTTTGCTCACACAGTGAAGGAGATTCTCCAAAACGATATAGAACAGAGTTCCATGTGCAGGGGATTGCCCTTAAAGCATTGCAAGAAGCCTCCGAGGCTTACCTTGTTGGGCTTTTTTGAAGACACCAACCTCCTTGCAATACATGCAAAGAGGATTACCATATCTACCAAGGACATGCAACTAGCTCGAGGCGAGCGAGACACGATCTAGAGATCTTAGATGTTAACCTTTTTTTTGAAGCAACTCTTTTGTTTCAAACCCCCCTTTGTAACAAGCCTATCTGGCTTTCATTTGTAACCTTTTGATAATTAAAATTTTAAGTTTCTCTTACAATGTCTCGGTGTCATCATGTTTGTTTAACATGGAGTGTCTATCATATGCCAATTTGTCACCCAAGGCATCAGAAATACTCTTGGAGGGCTAAGGAAGCTGTGCCAGAACAGTGCGAATTTGGCCTCTGCAACGGCGATGTAGGCTCAAAATTCGCACTGTTTTGGCACTTCACCCCTAGCCACTCAGGATCATTTCTGATGCATTTATAATAATGAGGTTGAGCACACTACTTGTGAGAAACAGTAGTTTATAAGATAAAAACACCTTTAATCATGTGTAAAAATATAGTGTTTATCATCCACCAATGCATCAGAATTGCTCCTAGAAGACTGGGGAAGCTATGCCAGAACAGTGCAAATTTAGGCTCTGCAAAAACGGGCAGTGCATGCTCAAAATTTGCACTGTTTTGGCACTGCTCCCCTAGCCACTCAGGATCATTTCTGATGCATTATGAAGTTGAGCACACTAATTGTGAGAAATAGCAGTTTATAAGATAAAAACATCTTAAATCATGTGTAAAAATATAGCATTCATCATCTAATGCATCAGAATTGCTCCTGGAGGACTGGGGAAGCTATGCCAGAACAATGCAAATTTAGGCTCTGCAGCGGCGGTGCAGGCTAAAAATTCACACTGTTCTAGCACTGCTCCCCCAGCCACTCTCAGTATCATTTCTCATGCATTTATAATGAAGTTGAGCACACTAATTGTGAGAAATATTAGTTTATAAGATAAAATATCTTTAATCATGTGTAAAAATATAGTGTTTATCATCCAATACATCAGAATTGCTCCTGGAGGACTGACGAAGCTGTGCCAGAACAGTGCAAATTTAGGCTCTACATCGGCGGTGCAGGCTCAAAATTCGCACTATTCTGGCACTACTCCCCCAGCCACTCAGGATCATTTCTGATGCATTTATTATGAAAATGAGTACATTAATTGTGAGAAATAATAGTTTATAAGATAAAAATAGCTTTAATCATGTGTAAAATTATATTGTTTGTCATCCAATAGATCACAATTGCTCCTGGAGGACTGGGGAAGCTATGCCAGAAGAGTGCGAATTTAGGCTCTACAGCGGCGGTGCGCGGCAGTGCAGGCTCAAAATTTGCACTGTTTTGGCACTGCTCTCCCAGCCACTCAAGATCATTTCTGATGCATTTGTAATAAAGATGAGTACAGTAATTGTGAGAAACAATAGTTTATAAGATAAAAACAGCTTTAATCATGTGTAAAATTACATTGTTTGTCATCCAATGTATCAGAATTGCTCCTGGACTGAGGAAGCTATGCCAGAACAGTGTGAATTTAGGCTATGCAGTGGGGCAGTGCAGGCTCAAAATTCGCACTGTTCTAGCACTGCTTCCCCATCCACTCAGGATCATTTCTGATGCATTTAATGAAGTTGAGTATATTAATTATAAAAATAATAATTTATAAAATAAAAATACCTTCAATCATGTATAAAAATACATTATTTGTCATCCAATGCATCAGAATTGCTCTTGGAGGGCTGGGGAAGCTATGCTAGAACAGTGCGAATTTGGGCTCTACAGCAGCGATACAGGCTCAAAATTCGCATTGTTCTGGCACTGCTCCCCCAGCCACTCAGAATCATTTTTGATGTATTTATAATCAAATTGAGTACATTGATTATGAGAAACAGCAATTTACAAGATAAAAATACCTTTAATCATGTGTAAAAATACATTATTTATCATCTAATGCATCAAAATTTCTCCTGAAGGGCTAGGGAAGCTATTCTGGCACTACTCCCCCAAGCTCCCAGGGTCATTTCTGATGCATTCACAAAAACATTGATGGTACAAACTAAAAAAAAAAATGATATACTTGATGAAAATAAGTTTGCAAAAATTGTATTGTATTCATAATAAGAAATGATACATCGTCTTTACAAAAGCTTTCTTACAATATTGAGCTTCCTTCTCTTGTTATTGGGCAGAGTGTGCTCAAAGAGTGATTGGGCTATTTCTTGAGGATCCTCTATGCCTATGCTTTTGGCTATACCTATACGAGCAAGAAGCTTACTCCTAAATCCAGAACCAAAAACATTGAAGGCAAGGGATTTTTTAATTAGAACTATACATTTGCTGCACTGTGCCATAGAGGCTACATAGAGCACCTTAGAGAGGGCTTTCAAAAAGAAGAGAGCGAAGGTAGATTGAGGGGTGTAGTCTCTATGGATAATGGCGATGCCATCCATAGGAAGTCGACCAAGATAATGCGCCAATGCAGCATCATGTCCATGGACCTTGGCTTGGTCTCTGTTGTTGCCGCCGCCTCTCCCAGCAAATGCGTCAATTTCAACCACCCTCTGCAATCAAAGGAAAAATCAAAATATTTTCCTATACATAATTACAAATGTTTCTAGGTTGTAAAAGGTCGATTATTACCTCTTGCTCAATGTCTTCTTTTGCCAAAGTGCTGGTGGGGGTGGAGAGGTCAATCAAGGACTTAGCCTCATCCTTTTTTGGTGCTTTGGTCTCCTCCATTGCTCCAGCAGCACAGCAAGGGTATCCTTTTCAACCTCTAGCTTGTCTTTGTAAGGTTGTGAATTCCTCCTCTGGAACTAGGGCTTGCTCCGCGGTCTCAACCACAATTTCCTTGACCAAAGCAACTGTCTCTGCGATAGATTCTCCAAGGGGTAATATAGCACTATCTAGGTGAGGACCAAGGTTGGACGTATCAAGGTCCACCTCACATCTCGTGCATATAATGCCCAGGCATTCATCCATTCTCAAGCCAGCTGTCTTTTCAAGGTCATGAAGAAATAAGTATTCTTCACCTTCCACCACAATGGTGCTCAAGAGATTGATCTCAAGCTCTGGCAGCACCTTACTCTCCTGGTGTGGGGAAGATGGCCCTGCATCTTCTACTACAGGGGGCTGTTCAGCTGCAGATTGTGCACCCTCTGGAAAGTGCTCTGATGCAATTTGCTCTTCTACACCAGCACTCGTTCTGCCTTCACTTCCTTGTCATCCCTCAAATACCCTGTCATTTGCAATGCAGGCATCTCTACCTCCTCAACCGAATCCTCATCGCTGATGAGAGGAACGCAAAAGTGGCGAGCCACGAGAGGAACCTAGTTCCTAAATTTCCCTTCCCCAACCTCTTCACCTCCTACTTATTGAAGGTACAGTAAGCTCCTGTGGGCGAGGATGCAGATGTCGATGAAGCATTTAAGGTGCTGGTGGATGTAGGGGGCGGGCATATTGTTGAATGTACTTAAGCAGCTCAATAGGCACCCATCGATCATTGGGGCAATGGGGAAAGGAGATGGAGTGGGGAGCCAAGTATTGCTCCATGTATGCAATCTACGTCTCATAATGTTGGGATGCAAGGGCGACTTTTCAAAGTCGATTTCACATGAGAACATGACAAAGAGCTCGCTCTTGCCCGCCCACCCCATGGGGTGGTGTAGAGGAACTCACAGAAATGTCAAAGTGGGTAGCCATGTGAATGCAAAGAGATAGTGTGAGCTCGTGCTTGGTTTCTATCGCGTGTGAAAATGAGAAAGAAGGCACCTTTGGCTATTTATAGTTAAAATTTAAAGTTTGGCCTTTTCACACTAGACCGCTAGACAAAAAAAATTACACTTTGCAAAAATATTAAGATTTCAATTAAATAAAGATTGGTTAAAAAAGAGCCTGCTACAAAATTACAAGCATGTCATCTAATCTAAAATTGTTATAATGTCTTCATTTTTTGCCCCTATTCTTGTGACATTTACTTCATGTTAATCTCCATCTCCTTGCTGACTTGAAAGCTTGTCATTGCCTTCACCTCGATCCTGAAACTCTTGCCCCTCACGTGCATCAGAACAGAGGCTATTTTCCCATATACTCAGTTCATCTTCAAGCTCTTCCACATGCCTACTATGTCTTGGTAGGGCTATGCACCTTGCTCTGCTGAAAATTCAAGGTCCCCCATTGGCCATGATTCTGAGACCATGGTTGTCCCCTCCTTACACTTCCCAATCTATAAAAATATAGAAAGTGGCACAATAACCAAAAAGTGTAAGGGTTAACTCTAGACATGTAGTGGAATCAGATATACCTTTTTTCTCATCAACTTGAAACTTGACTCTTCCACATTGTCAAAGCCCATGATGCTAAAGTGTTGACGCAGGTTTGCTAGGCTCCAATGCTTGCTTGCTGCTGCCACTCGCTCAATCCATCCATTTTGCATCATTCACAGCTACCTCAATAGGCATAATTTCTTCTTCTGAGGCTTGAAGTGGGATCCATGTCCCGTGCTTTTGCATCCATCTTTGGTAGTGTAGACGCATGTACAAAATAGAGCGTGCCTTCAAGAACCTGAAAGACATTGTAGAATCTACTACTTTGCACTTGTACACATCACCTTGATGTGACCCCTCATTAACCTCCCAACCCTCTCCTAGTAATCCTTGAATGAGGTCAGACCGTACCTCCTTACAAATATACATTATTTTTGTTTAGTGCATTGGCATGGAATTGAACATGTGCACAAAAACCTGTAAAGGACAAAACCAATTTAGCCCTACTGACCTAGATGCCTTTAAAAACTTGAGTGACGTCTTTATATCACTTACCATCTTAAACTTTAAGCATAAGATGGTCCAAGCATCAAGTTTGGGCCATTCAGGATTGTTAAGAGGGGGGTTGGGGATCTCTTCTAGCTTGCCAAATAAACCTGGTTTTTTATCTACAAAATATGAGTGAGAAAAGAAAAAGATATTGTTCTGTACAAGATCACTTGGGCTTTGAGATACAAACATTGCCTCTCCAATGGATGCATGCATAGCATAGAAAACTCCAGTGAGCATTAGGAAAATTCTAGACTCAAAAGAGGGGTGTTTCAATAATAATATAATAATAAACACATAGATTGAGTGACATGAAATCTACGAATGATATTCACCGGTGGTGGGACCTCTGTACAAACCCACCTAAAATGTGGAGAAACTCTTATCTTCATGAAATATTAAAAAAAACCATCACCTTGTCTTGAAATGTTTAAAACCGTTTTTTTGTCAGAACCTAATACAATAAAAGAATGTTTTTCACATTCCTGTGTTAGACGTGGAGTACTAAAAAATTCTTCCCACCACTCCTAGAACTAATGAAGCTTGAATGCTTGGAATAGATAGATACACATTCTCCTAGTTATTCCCTCAACTTGGTTCCACTTTTGAATCTCGAAACATCTTTGGCGCCAAAAAAAACACACCGTCCCTCATTTCTTCTTCCCTCCTTGATCCACAAAAGTGGTTAGCTCAGTCATCCACTTTCTGCTACTTCTTCTTTCTCATACGTCTATTAATCTCTCATGGCACCCGAAAGTGGACTGAAACAAGCAAGGAGCAGTATCTCATCTGTTGTGTTGTATAACATAAAAGATGAGAACGAAGAATGGATTCCCCAAGTATACAGGAAGTACTCTTGGGTCACTATGCAACCAGGAAAACGTGGCTACTACCGAGTGAAGGAAAAGGCATCTGAAGACTTGGCCAAACATTGGAAAGGAAGGATCCTTGACTTTAAGATGGCACTAGGAGGGAAAACTGTCGAAGAAGTGTTGATCCAGCATGTATTCATGCAAAAAGAGATCAACGTGGGACCATTGGAAGGACTTCCAAGACACAGACCACATTGTAAGTGCTTGTGTTTTGTATTTCAATGTTGCAAATAAGGTGATTGATATACATTTTTCTGCCTTGCACAGATTTGTACCCATCCAATCTTCAGGAGTGGGAGCCTACACAATGCTTGACGGGATTCTTGAATGTCGTACATGGTGAGGTGGGGGAACTTCAATATGAAGGTCGTGCACCAAGTGATCTCGCAAGAAGTAGAATATATTTCTATGACTCATTTTATACCTTGCCCACTCAATCAAGTTGACATGGAAAGTTGGAACGTATTCCTTTACGCCTGCACTTGATAGTCCTGAGTGGCCATTGCTTGATACAGAAGTGATAGAGTCATACAGGAACAAAATGTTTAATGATATTAAATGTTTAATGTTTAATGATACAGAAGTGATAGAGTCATACAGGAACAAAATGTTTAATGATATTAAATGTGTTATAAAGCCTAGCATTGGTGTAAGAAATGTCCACTTAAGTTTGTTTGTTCTAATTGCATACTTTGTTGATTTATTTTCTGATTGTAAATAATTGAGAAAAACTAGAACAACTTTTGTGTGCAAAGATATAGATGAAGCTTGGCTTGATCATTTGTTTGACAAAGGTTGGAGAGTGAAATCATCAAAGGGAGATGATTTGATCGAATGTCGATTGAACACCTCTGACATTGCATTTCGGTGAGTGTTATAACATTCAAATGTATTTTTGTGAAATAGTTACAAAGCTTATTTGATTATACTCGGGAAATTATCCTAATGATATTTTGGAATCAGATACTATATTGCCAGGCAACATCTATGCATGTCATTTACTTATAGAAGGTGGTGATGGATCAACAACAACTGGGAAAGCATGGACCAAGATACAAGAGATGGCAGCCACTCTTGCTTGATAGATATAGTTATGATTCGACAGGGTCACCCATCATTGACATCGGAAGTGGAAGAGAATTGGACTCTCGAATATGTTAGGAAGAAATTAGAAGTAGCTATTCAGAATCCTCCAGATCAATTTTGCTTCAAGCTCGATGGTCGAAAGCTAAGTAAAAGAAGAGAGCATCAGATCATTTGTTAAGATGTTGCAGCCCCACATGAATTGGAGGTGCTAGAAGATATATGATGTGACCATGTATACGATGACAATGTATTTTCCATATGCAATAAACTTATCTATTCAGAACATTGCTTTTGTAATGCTTTATTGTTTAAAACAATGTATTGAAGGCAAAAATTCCCCAATTGAATTTTTATGTATACAAAAAGGCCTAAAGTAAGAAAACAAGCAGTGAAGAAACACAGTAGCAAATTTGATCCTCTGATTTTCAAATTAAAAGTGCATTTACAAATAGCATGTTACAGAGTGGAGTACATTTGTTGGAAGAAGCAATCCAACAACACATCTATAAGGAAAAAACTATTTATTACTGGAACCCATAGGACTGGGCTTCAGGATGGAGCCATGGCTCTTCTCCCAAGTACGGAGCCCATGTAAGAGGCTCAGGGGGGCCTATCCCCCCTCATGGATTGGGCGGGATGAAGTCCACTGGGCCGCTGTCTGGAGGCATTACTTCTGTGACCTCGATCAATTTCGCAATCGTTTCCTCCCTAAACGTTTGGACATCTAGGTCCACGTACCAAGACATGGATGAAAACTACCATCACAATTCATCAAGGCATAAATAAGATCAACATGACAATATACAAGAAGATAAACAAGAGTACGCATGCGTTTGGGAGCTGAAAAATGCTTACATCCTCTGAAGGGAGCTAAAAAATGCTCCGTAGTAGCAGCAACAATGCATTAAGTGCAACCCTCCACCCATAGCTATAACCATCTTCTTGTTTGGGCACACTAACCCTTCGAATGGTCGCTCGATCCAAGGTGTCGATGTCCATGCTCAGGCTCTCATAAGCGGCCATTAGTTTCTTGACACACCACTGCAAACAAAGACCAATCAATATCCTGATCAATCTGGACTTCTAACTCAAACAAAGACCAATCAATATCCTGATCAATCTGGACTTCTAACTCAAACAAAGACCAATCAATATCCTGATCAATCCGAACTTTTAACCTGATCAATAATATGTATCATAATGATTTTAACTTATAGCAAAACATTGCCATGGACACCAGATGTCGAATTTGCAAGGTAAACAACATTGTCTTGCACATCGACTAGAACAAGACTCCAATGGGAACTGCATCACATCCAAATAGATTTCTATTAGTTTCAAGCCAAAGGAAGCAGCACTATATAACTGGTGTATGGTGATTCGTATAAACATCATGCAAGAGAGATAGAGAGACAAACTCACTTTTCATGATATGCCAAAAAAATACTCAAGCATCGTCCAGCTAGACCTCTGGAAAAAACCAGTTCAGCACATCGAGGTACGGAACTGACTCTACTAGCAACAGTGTTGAGACCAGTGAATCAATCTGGAACACTCGATGTTGTACATCCTCGGGCAATTGCGAAATAACAAAACTTCACAAGGAAACATATCAAGAGTTAGGCATAAACTTTAAGAGCCAAGAATGAAAAATTGTGGGAGGACAGAGAAAAGAGTATACCTTAAAACACATCTGAGCACTTTGTCGTTGACTTCAGTTCTAGGATCAAACAAAATTTTTATCTCCTCAGCATGAATCCGAAAATAACATCTTTGCCCTCTAATATTATAGGATACATAGAACTCCAGCAACAAAAATTGAAGCACCTCCCAATTCATAGTGTGGAGTGCGCGAACATTTTCTCTTTTTGTTTGCAATGCAAGCATTGCCACTTGATGTTCCCTTTGAGCGCTTGTCCGAAAATTTACCCGAGTCTGATGTTCATGTTCTGGAACTCCCTCGGTCACCTCTTCAATTCTCACTTTTTGAACAGGACGGACATCCAAAAATTTACACCATTCGTGCATCAGTAAATGTAACTGGTCTAAGTAACTTATCATATCTAAAACGAAGGGCTACTAGGCTGAAAAAATCTTTATTCATCACTGTGACCCTGTGTGCATGGGCAGCAAGAATGTAACTATCTAAAAAAAATTCAATCATCCAATCCTCTGAGGCCTCCTGCAAGCAAAACAGGGCCGATGCCTTCCACCGAAACAAAATCCCATTTTGCTCACAAATTCACCTCTGGAGAAAGGTAATCTTGGAATAGCAGCAGCAGTCGGGTGCTTCATAAATTTTGTGATTTCTCGCAGCACTGACGAATGCTCTGCGAAACGCCTTAGTCTAGGCTGCATTTTGGATAATCGGGAAGGATTGCTTGATTTCCTCAATCTTGAGGCATTCAGAGTGCCCATCTTCTTCCCATTATCAATGGGTCTAGCTGTATGCCTTACACGAGCCATCTGAAAACGCAAGCAAGTGCAAAAAACCTAGCTATTCAGTAGTACATGATTAACAATTCACCATAAAGCGAGAGAGGGTGGCCAAGAAAGCAATATGCAATCCATCGTGTTATGGTGAATCCATTCACCACCATAACGCGAGATGAAGGCCCACCAAAGCACAATAATCCTCCTCGCATTATGGTGAATTAATTGACACCAATAAGAGGTGGATTATCGTGAATCCTTTGATCGTGCGTTATAGTGAATCGATTCACCATAACGCGAGACTAAGGGCCAGTCAAAGCAAAACAATCCTCCTCGCGTTATAGTGAATCGATTTACTACAACGGGAGGAGGATTATCGCGAATCTCTTACCATTCCATCTTGCATTTTGGTGATTCGATTCACCATAACACATGGAGCCGTATTGAGATTATAATGGCCCGTCGTCTGCTTTAAGGTGAATCGAATCACCATGGTAGAGGGCAAACAGTCAAAGAAAAAACAAAACAATCAAGGAATATACAAGAAACTCACAAAACAATCAAGTAAAATACAAAAACTCACATTTCATGCGTGGAAATGGATGGAGACTATCGTGTAGGAGGTGAATTAGTTGACACCAATAAGAGGTGGATTATCGTGAATCCTTTGAGCTTTGATCTTGCGTTTTAGTGAATTGATTCACCATAACGCGAGACTAAGGGCCGGTCAAAGCAAAACAATCCTCCTCGCGTTATAGAGTGAATCGATTTACTACAACGGGAGGAGGATTATCACGAATCTCTTACCATTCCATCTTGCATTTTGGTGATTCGATTCACCATAACACATGGAGCCATATTGAGATTCTAATGGCCCATCGTCTGCTTTAAGGTGAATCGAATCACCATGGCAGAGGGCAAACAGTTGAATAAAAAACAATGGAAGAGCGCAAACAGTCGAAGAAAAAATAAAACAATCAAGGAATATACAAGAAACAAAACAATCAAGTAATATACAAAAACTCACATTTCATGCGTGGGAATGGATGGAGACTGTCGTGTAGGAGGTGAATTAATTGACACCAATAAGAGGTGGATTATCGTGAATCCTTTGCCCTTTGATCTTGTGTTATAGTGAATTGATTCACCATAACGCAAGACTAAGGGCCAGTCAAAGCAAAACAATCCTCCTCGCATTATAGTGAATCGATTTACTACAACGGGAGGAGGATTATCGCGAATCTCTTACCATTCCATCTTGCATTTTAGTGATTCGATTCACCATAACACATGGAGCCGTATTGAGATTATAATGGCCCGTCGTCTCCTTTAAGGTGAATTGAATCACCATGGTAGAGGGCAAACAGTCAAAGAAAAAACAATGGCAGAGGGCAAACAGTCGAAGAAAAAACAAAACAATCAAGGAATATACAAGAAACTTACAAAACAATCAAGTAATATACAAAAACTCACATTTCATGCGTGGGAATGGATGGAGATTGCGTGTAGGAGGTGGAATATTGGTTCAGTACTGTGGGGGTAGTCGGAAGTCACTTGGAGGCAAGCAGGAGGATGGACAAGGCGAAATCGACGAGAGGACGAAAAGGTGGCGTGATTAACGGCTTTGATTAGTCTTTAGAGCAAACACACGTGCTGGCGGGCTGCCAGGGCGAGTAAGCGGCGCTGACATGTCGCATAGCATTAAAAAGGGTTTTTAATTGCCTCTCTTGATTCGATTAGTCTTTATAGCGTGTACACGTGTTAGGTACATGGCGGGCTACCACGTGGCATTCATGGAATGGCGGGTGAAAATGCAGCGCTGACGTGTCGCATAGCATTAAAAACGGTTTTTAATTGCCTCTCTAGGATACTCATCTCATTTATTGCCTCTCTTGGAGTTCGTATTCTCATTTATCTCCCCACCAACGGCCTTCATCTCCATCAACGACTATCTCCTCCAACCCTCCTTCATCAATCATCCTCCTTCATCCTCCTGTATCACACGACAAAGACAAACCTCCAACCTCCTTCATCTCCATCAAAGATAACAACAACCTCCTTCATCTCCATCTCCTGCGACGTTTGTATACAATTCGTTTTCCAGGTATTTTTATCTCTTTTGTGCTTCCTTCTTCTTTTGTTATTTCGTTCTTTTGGTTTCATTCTTGCAGAACTCCTTGCTTTGTCTTTTCATCACGTTTAGGTGATTTGAAAACCTATGACTCCTTACATTATGGTGAATTGACTGCGAGGAAGACTATTTTAATTCGTTTGGCACCTCCTCTCTCAGTATGGGTACTTGAGAAGTATCTTTATTTGTAATTCACCATAACGTTGATGACACGGAAGCGGTAAAGCTGTTTACGCCTTTATAGAGTGCCACACTTCCACACACGCATACAAACACACCCAGAACACCAGACCCAAGAGCATGAACAAGACTATATTTCAGAACAGACCTTCATCTCTACAGAGTTGGATATCCAAGATATCCTCAGAACCAGCTTTATCTAGCACCCACTCGCAAATCAGCCCACTCTAGCTCCTAGTCGCTCCCAATCCCTTTGCTCTTTTGTTTTTCTGCAGCCGACCTCTTTCCTTCTCTGCACTGCACCTCAGCTGAAGACCACTCTCTCCTACACCACCAGCACACTGCCAGTTCCCAAAGCAAAACCACAGCTACACCTCTAAACCTCCCTCTCTCTGGTCGCTAACCACACCTCACCAGAGAAGCATCCCTCCAATCGCTGTCAACACCTACAGCCAGCACAACATCCAGTCCAAGCCACAGCACCGAGGTGGCTCCCTCTTCTACCTCCCAGGCGGCTCTCCTACCGGTTGGAACCACCTGTCACCATAACAGCCTCCAACGCTGCCTTTCTCTGTCGCCCCAGTAACTGCCTTTGCCGGCACCACATGGTCTCTCACCTCGTCGCCCACCACCTCTCTCTTTGCTTGCGTCAGCACCTGCCGTCAACCCAAAGCCAAGCCCAAGGCCACGCTATCCTGCACACACCTAGAGGCCGCCACCCTTTCTTTCTTTTAGTCGCTCCAGTCACCAGCCGCAACACCTCCCGTTTCTGCATCCAGAGGTGGCCATCCCTTCCTCTCTCTCACTCTCCAAAGGCGGCTCCTTCACAGTCGGCAGTCCATCTGCAGCCTCGTCCGTAAAGCCCAACACACTCTCTCTTTTTCCCTTCACTGCCAGCTCCTCTGCAGCAAACAGCGTGCTCTCTCTCTTCCACCACGACCCGCCTTGCTCGCCCGGCTCTACTCAGTCAGTCGGCGCTCTCTTCGTTGACGTACCCAGCCACCGCAACCACCAAGACCCAAACAAGGCCACTTCTCTTCCTGTTTTTGCAGACAACCCTCCTCCCTGCAGAGCCCCCCCAACCCCACGAACAAAAAGACACACCCTCTCCTTCGTATCGCCAACCACCGGCAACACCCCAAACCTACTCGTCGCTAGCTGTATCCAGATGCCACCAGCCAAAATCACCACGTCGTCGCCCCACTCTCCTTCACGAAGCTTCAAAAAAATGGGCCACTAGATGGACGTGGTCTTTGCCAGCCACGTTGATATTTTCATTTTTTTTAAATTCTTTTTAAGCTTGGAGGATGGCCACAATGCTAAGAAGTCCCCTTTGCATTACCTTGTGCTCATGCTTTCATGCACACCTTTGAGTATGACCTACAAGTGCCCACTCTATTTTGGGACGCGCACACATTCAAGTAACCGAATGACTGATACTATCGCCGGACAAGCTTATGCTTCCAAGATTTCATCACTGTCCCTGCACATACACTTCCATCAAAGCCTTGTGCTTGATTGTCGCATCCACGATGCCCACACTGAGTCAATGGGTGCTCCATGACTCTACCACAACATGAAACATCACTCATGTACACATGTACAAGTTGAGTTTGAGGTTCCCAAAAAACTTCACACAACGTGAGAGGCGGTGCCAAAGAATGAAAAAGTCATCATGTTGCGGTGAATCAATTCACCATAACGCGAGCGAAGGTCCCATGGGAAGCACACTGTATTCCTCCTCGCATTATGGTGAATCGATTCACCATAATGCGAGAAGAGGTCCTTGACGAAGCTGCAATTTTATTTGCGTTAGGGAAAATAGATTCACTACAACGCGAGGAGGAATACTTGGATTCCTCTGGCATCTCCTCTCGCATTATGTTGAATCCATTCACCACACAGAGATTTGGTGTTTAAGACCGACTGTCTCTTGATTCATTGCTTGAACTAATATTTTCCATGTCTTATCTACACCCTTGAATTTAGCCATGACGCAAGTTCAAGTAGAGTTTGATGTGGATGAAGAGATTAAAGAAACACCTGCAACTCTATTGCATGACTTCCTCTACAAATGTGGACGTCATGATTCGCACCCTTTGATTTCGTTGATGTTCAATTGCGATTTTTCTCTGGAGGATACATTTTCTAGCCATCCCGGATACTTTGAAGAGGCAAAGAAAGAGTTTGATGAGCTCACAAATGAAGATACAGTGATGATTGATGGGAAAAACCACATTCATTTTAATCTCAAGGTGTCGCCGGAGAAGAAGCAGCAGAGGTTAAACAGGGATTGGCACAAGGTACCATGTGATAAGAAGAGAGCTTTGCCATGCCCTTTTCACAAAAGAAAATGCCGCTTGATGAAATACTCTTATGCCTTCTTATGCTTCTTGCACATGAACGTGCAATTAATAGATGAAGAATGTATAGAGCCACATGCGACAAATGAAAGTGAAGACACGGTTTCTCGTCAGGCTAGTCCCACCGTTGAGGATGTTGCTGAAGAGGAGGACACTCCTCATGTGATTGAGGAGTTCAATGTTGAAGAAGAGAGGAAGCTCAGTTCGGCGGTTGATATTGAGGCAGTGAGAGAACAAAACACTGATGTAGGTCAGCTTGTGATTGAATCAGATGACTTCTCCCCCATTCCAACGCCATTACTCCCCTCCTACCAAGTAGGAGATTCAGAGTATATATTGCTGACAGACATACAACATGTATTTAACTTAAGGGAGGACCATTGCATAGCTTTCATAGCCCAAAATCTAGAGGTCGATGACAATTTTGTAGATGATGATAGGATAGATAAGTACTTACTAGTGGATAGCCATGTGAAAGACACCGAGTTCCTGTCTGTAGCAACACTAAAGATGATCTATGTTGATGCCCTTAAATATGAAGGAAAAGATGCCACAGAGGAAGAGCTACAAGAAGCAAGGGAAAGACTGAATATTACCAACATGGGAGGGTTTAGGGATGTGCCAAGTAAGACAGCGAAAACTGTTCATAGTTCGAGCACTAATTTATGGCAAGACGCCTTGCTTGAAGCAGATGAGAACCAAGAGGTTATTTTCTTTTGTTGTGTTTTCATACTTTTGTTGTGGATTTGGCTTTATCAACTTTGTCCTGAAATGTTTGGTGATGTTGTTTCTGGCTAATGCTCCTTTATTTTTTCAGTTGGAAATATATGAAGACACATTCCTCAAATGCGCTTCAGGCAAGCGTATGGCGGGATTGGGCCACGATTCGACACTAGGAACATATATACATTGCCTAAAATTCCCTCAAATTGTGATATTTCACGCTAGCTTCTCCAAGGACAATGCAAGTTTTCCTCTGATGGCGATAAAGACTCTATCCAAGTATTTAGGTGGCTATCACTTAACTGAACGCAAACAAGGCAATACTTCTGGAGTGGCAAGCAGCTGTTCAAATTTTTGGGGAGGGACCTGGAGTATATTCGTTGAGATGTAAATATTATTTAACATATGCTGCTTACGGCTTGGTATGTGGAATCACAGATCCTAATCTGTTGAGTGATTGCGGGAAGAAGCATCTTCTTAGAACAGTAAGGCCAATGGTCCGTGTTGTGCCATTGATAGAGGATGAAGAAGATGTTGTAGAAACTTCATCAAAAAGGGCTCGGCTGGAGGATGTCTCTGCTCCAGATTAACAGATTTAGATTGTTCCAGTTGCTAAGAAGTTTCTTCATATTTCTCAATACTCTTCTTGCTTACCATTAAAAACTATGAAATGTATATATATTGAAAACATTTGTATGGGACATAGATGAAAGCTCTTGTTCTTTTAAAATCTTTTACAGTTACATCATTGTTTTACAATATGTATTTCAATGATCAATTTTCTTCCACACTCTGCCCTGTCTTTGTCGTTGTCTTAGCCATTCAGCATGATTCTGCCTTCCCTGTGAGGAGACATATATTGATCGTCTCCGTTCAGCCTGCATCTCTCTTATTGCACATGACATAGCTGATGTAGACTATTTGATCTTCACACGAGCCCTCACTTGAATCCACCTATACCACCACTGACAAAGTTGCTTCATGGGATTACTTTTCTTCACTCCTCCTCCATGTTGAGTAGCCCTTTGATAGGCACAACGTGCTTGCCAATGAGATCTTTCCATGCCTTGGGTAGACCAAATCCCAAGGCTTCCAAACTCTTCCGCAAAAAAGGTTCCATGTGCATGCAAAATGTGCTACAAATGCTCAACAATAACAAGACATTTAGTATCGTACAATATATTTTGAACAACAATAAAAACTCAAAGCTGTAGGTATTCAAGTAATTACCATGTATTGTGTTAAGTTTGTCGCACCCCATGCCTTTTCATAGCTAGTGTAGAACTCTGTCTCACAACTGCCTCAAATTTCTCAACATCCCCATCTTCAAACATTGCTTTTTGCAACAAAGGTGCTAGGTGATCAAGTGCCAACCACGCTTTGGCCTTTGCCACCCTTACTTGTCTTGAAGAGCCTCGATCAGGTACAGCTGCACAAAGCTTTCTCCACACCTCAAAATCTATACCCAGATAACCTCTCTGGGTATGATTAGATAAGAACTTTTTGGCTTTTGCACCTCCAAAACATGGTTTGCTCTAGGAACATTTCCGGTCTTCCCTGATCTTCTCAAGTCCTTCTCAATCTTCACTTGACCACAATGTAAACCTGCATCTGAAAGCACTTGCTCTATTTTTTTAATAGTTCTTTCACTCTCTAATGTTGGTTTCATATTCCATAAAAATTCGATGTACATGTAGACTTGTTTCTCAATTATTCTAACCAGCACATGCAAAACACAAATATGAACTCTGATCAAAGGGATAGCAAGAATTGGATCCCAATTAGGATCCACTCCTGGAGCATCACGATTTGGGGCTTCACGCCTATTACTGATTGCATTCAGGCATTTCCATTCTCTCTCTTTTCCTCCTTTGGAGACACCTCGTTCGGTCATGCAATACAAGCAAGGATACTTGGCCATTGCTCCTTGGGAAATACCAAACATGCATTTCAAGGTTTTAAGATCTGTAGTCAGGTGCCATTCAACCTCATATTCACCATATCCTTCTACATAAAGCTTTTCGCCATTCGACTGCTCTGCTGGATAGTGGAAGGAAGCTCAGTCTGGTTAAAGTACCACTTTAGAATTTCATGGGTCTCTGTTGGAACCTGTTAACAAGAGGCCAGTTAAATTGTCTACATCTAATGGATAGCAACATAATATACTTTTTTTAAAAATGGATAGCACGTCACCTCAAATGCAGCCAGCACCACCAAATCTCATTTTCGGATTGTACACTAAAGTGCCTCTCATCAGCATTACTGATACTTCCAAAGCTCTATTCATTAAAGTCAAGCTAACCCTTTCCAGCTTCTGTCCTTTGATCACCTCTCTCTCATCAAGTTTTAAAACAAATTTCAGCCTTCCATTGCACTCATATACACTGATGTCATAAAATTTCACCATAGCCATTTGTAATTTCCGAACATCCATAATGAAATTGTTGAACTATGTAAGCTCTATGATTTTCTGTTTTTCACTTTTTTTAGTCACTATCAATGTACTAGACACGTGACAAGGCTCTCCAACAAGTTCGACCATTCCCAAGTTGAGAATATTTCGAGCTTTGTTCACGTGAAATGGTTTTGGAATGGGAATTACTGTTTTTTTTCCAAGCTTAGAATTGAAACCTTCTTTAACTTTATTAAACAACATCCTGTAAGACTTTGTGCTTATGCCAGCCATGTCACATATACCTTGTGCATCTGCAGGAGTGAATGCTTCACTCACCTTCTACAAGGATTACTTTGCTATGTCTGATCAAAGTTTTGCAAACTTAGGATGATGTATTGCTAACTCCACGATGTCTTTTGTCAGAACTTTGCCAAATATATCAGAACCTTGCTCTTTTGGACCCACAATATCTGTGACCATCCTGAAGCAACAACGATAGCTATTTCAGTCCATCATTCATCTAACTATACCACCCCCACACCCAATCCCCCATCTCCAAAAAAGGAACTAAAGATGAAAATGAAAAGTGAGTGCTCAAAGAAATTATAGATCCCAATACCTGCAAGCTTTTACACGACGCTTCCATTGGCCACCTCCAACATTGAGTTCTTCCAATGGTTTGATCTGTCTCTTGCATAATCAAGCACCTAATGGCGTGTCTTTTAAATATTATAATTTTTTGTTGAACTTTTTAAGTTGTTTTGTAAGGTGCGCATTCTCACTCTCCAATGTGAAATTATTGATTTCTCGAACTGCCAAAATTTTATTCTTCTCTTTAATAGTGTCCTGCATCTTACGAATAGTCTGCTGCAAATGATCAATCTCTTTTTGTAACCCAGAACAAACTTTTGCTTTGTCCTCATATGAAGCTTGCAAAGCTGTTGTGATCGATGCCAAGTAAAAATTCGCACCTTCAAGCATTTTTATTCTGGCATCTCTATCACTCAAATGTCTTTCAAAGATACTTTGACATTGGCCAAACAATCTTTTGCAATATCCAAGCAATCCATTTTCACCCTCACACAAAATCTTGAAGAAACTTGTCAACCCAAAGAATGATGGAGATTTAGAGGAGGTTGGATCTGGTGGGTAAATACTACCATCCAACCATAGGTCCATATTTTTCTTTCCTTCATTTCGAAGCTCAGTAATGTGGGCTTCGCATGCTGGCCTAGACCAATTTCTCTTATAGAAGTAGGGAGCATAATCGGCTTCTACTTGGAAGTGGACATCCACCTTTTTCTTCTTTTGTTTCACAGGTTCCATTGCATTGTTCTGTGCTTTAACAACACCAAAAAGCATCATGAACTCACACTTTAACCAAAAGAAACCAAAGATATTACACTTATCTCTCGTGAAGAAGATTGCTTCATTAAAACCAAAAGACAACATCACTAAATAATACCTCCTTGTCCATCAAACAAACTTGTTGGTATCTTGGATGCACCAAAATGTACACAATACTTGTAAGCACAACCCTCACTTGAAAAAGGTAAGAAATGGGATTGTTATTCATGCACAAGCAGGTATGGGGCATGAAGAACAAATACTTTTCCATCCTTTTTCAAAACTAGCCACCTTGAGAAGAAGAGAAAATCAAAAACATCCCGCTCAAAACAATTCGGATTTGGAGTGGTTGTGGTTGTGGAGTCGGGAAGACAATGAGGGAGACAATGCAAGATGATGGGTTGCAGGGATGAAGTTTGGTTCGAGTTTTGGTAAGCAAAGTTGGCTTGGTTCCATTCAAAAGTGTAATGAAGAAAGAGAGTGGTGACTTTTTTAAATAAAATAAGGCACCATAGTGGGAATAAAAAACTATACTTAAGAGGCATTGTTTTGAATTAAAAAACACTCTACATTCAGTTAATGGAATAAAGAACTCAAAAATGACGCATGTACCCTCCAATATTATATGTGGGTTTATTGGCTTGCTTTGTCCACATCACCATCCCAATGGATCTCTTACAAGGCCCCTTTTTGAGTCCAAATTTTCCCTAATGGGCTTTGTAGTGGTTGTTCCTCAACATAATTAGAGGGGAAAATATCTGCAGAGAGACATAAGAAAATGGAGAATCATAAGAAAATTTGAAACAAAAAATCCAATATTAGCATGTTGTTAAAGTTGTGTTTATGTTACACTGACAATTTGAAGTAAACCTTGGTCGTTGGCCTTGAATGTATAGGTCTCCAAGGGTATGCACATGTTACACTATGGCAACCAGTCCTTCCTTCTTAGTATGTTTGAAGCCTTGTAGCCGCCCCTTCTAATGATGTAGCATATTCCCCAGTTGATGCACTTGATGTGGTCTCTTAGAGCTTGACCCAAGCCCCAACCCTAAATCTTGTTGGAGCCCAAACTCCATTCTCATCTCGTGTTATGTAGCACAAGCTCTTCCACCTTCTCCCTAGGTCTTCTCACATTACTGGAAGAGGCCATGGTGGTAAGAAAAGAGAAGAAGGGAAAAGAAAAGCTTGTTTTACAAAACAGAAGAGTGGAGAGGAGAGAAAGTTCAGGGTTTTCAGTGCAGCATCATGGAAAGCTTAAAAGAGGGTTAGAGTTTGAGAATAGGCTTCCTGAACCTAGGGTAGACTAAAGAGGGATAGAGTTTCTACAGCAATGGAGAGGGAGGGAGCTTGAGAGAGAGAGAGAGAGAGGGAGATTGAGAGGGAGGGAGAGCTTGAGAGGGATGGAGTTTCTGCAGCAATGGAGAGCTTAGAAAAGGAAGAAAGAGGGAGAGGGAGCTTGAGACTAAGGCCCGAGCTTGACAAGGAGGGAGAGCTTGAGAGGTATGGAGTTTCTGCAACAATGGAGAGCTTAGAAGAGGAAGAAAGAGGTTCAAAATGAGCTTTCCAAACCTAGAGTATGTTGGGGGGGAGTTTGAGAGGGAAAACACACTTCTGGGAAAAAAATTAAAATTTTTTATTTTTTAGGGTTTTTTATCTGCACGATTCTAGGTGGGGGAACCTCTAAGTTTGGGCCCAAGAGGTAGGGGCACAAGAGTAGTAATTAGGCCCCATTATCAAACCAAAGCCTAGGCCCCCTAGAGTCAAAGAAGTAAAAAATGTGCACCCAGCCCTCTTCCTATTGGTCCATTCCTAATCAAAAGTTAATCCAAGAGGCCCTCTTTGGGTCCAAAAAATTCTTAATGAAAATGGCAAAGTTCATCGCCACGAAGAAAACTGTTAAAACGCCAGAGTTGGCAAAACTCTTTATTGAACATCTCTACAAGCTATATGGCCTACCCGCAGATATAGTGTCGGATAGAGATAGAAAGTTCAACAGTCGTTTTTGGAGAGAAGTCTTCAAAAAGTTGGATACTACTCTGAGTATGAGTACGGCAGATCATCCGGAGTCTGATGGTCAAACTGAAAGAGTTAACCAAATTTTAGAGGATACGTTGTGTTCTTATGTTAGTAAGAAGCAATCTAATTGGGAAGAGTACTTGCCCTTATTGGAGTTTGCCTATAACAGCTCCAAACACTCAGCAACTAGATTTACACCATTCATGTTAATGTATGGATTCCAGCCGAGATCTCCGATGGCTGTAGGCCTAGAAAAGGAGAAGATTCAATCTGTCAAGGATTTCCTTGAAGATATGAATGATATGCTCAGAGCCGCACGTGAGAGCATTCGTAGCACTCAGGATCACACTAAAACTTTTGCGGATAAAGGACGTAGAAAGGTGACCTTTGTAGAAGGTGACTTTGTATTCCTCAAGGTTCCTGCGCAGTTAGAAACCATGAAAACGGGAAAGTGTGATAAACTTTCTTCGAGATATTGTGGTCCTTTTAAAATCGTTAAGAAGATTGGGGACGTAGCATATAAACTTGAGTTATCGGAGAGTTCTCAAGTTCATCCTGTCTTCCATGTCAGTAAACTAAAGAAATCAATTTACGAGTTAGAGAACGTAGTTTCTCCAGAGATTTTGGTGGACTTGATAGAGCCACCAAAGATACCACATGAACCTGAAAAGATTCTAGAGTATCGTGAACAGACAAACCTAACATAAAGTGTACCAAGAGGTACTTGTTAAATGGATAGACACGGATGAGGAGGCAGCTACTTGGGAATGCCGTAGTGCAATTTCCAAGAGGTTTCCCCAGTTTGTTTTGAAGGACAAAAACTCTTCTTTAAGGGGGGAGTAATGTCACGTAGGCTGTAACGTTTGTGACCGACGGCAGACCGGATGGCCAGACGGGGCTTTAGCAACAACGCCTCGGTCAGAGTGCCGAGGACCAGGCCATCCAGGGCTCAGTGGGAGAGGATGCCCATGCAGAGTCATGGGCGGCCAAGCTATTGTGGACGGCAGGCCACACACTATATAGCCTGGGGGATGAGGGGCAATCCTCATTCTTCCTCTGTGGGTGGCTGGGTGGTGGGCCAGAGGCCGTCCCCTCCTGTGGTAGCGCCCGTAGTGGTGCTACGGTGATCTAACACATCAGTAATTCAACCAAGCAACAATAACAAAGCCCTTTTTACACACAGAGGAAGAGGAAAACATATCAAATATCAGCCCAACAACAATAACAATGATCAAGGTACTTATTCTTCTAATGGTAGAGGTGGCTATTCCTCTAGAGGGAGAGGTAGAGGAAGAGGTAGAACTTCCCAACTCCATTCAATCTTATTATTGTAAAAAATATGGACATTTTGAGAAAGATTGTAGGAAAAAAGAAAGCTGATCTGAAGGGAAAACCAGTCAGCTATGCTGAAGATAGAAGCTCTCAAAGCTTCACAAATGCTAACACTTTTCTCTCTATTGAACAGATCACAAAGGCCAATCATGTAGACCATGGTAGCAAAGCAGAAACCATGGTGGATTGATAGTGGGGAAGGCTCCCACAGGACTTCTCATGATGAATAGTTTTCTAAGTGGGATGCTACTCATGATGATTTAATTTATACTGCAAACATTACTCCTAATTTTATCAAAGGTAAAGGAGAGGTTTCCCTTGAGCTGAACATAGGGGTATAAAAGCAGCGTGCCTTCACTCACCAAGAACCTCCTCTTAGTTGGAGACATGGTGGATAAAGGCTTCAAAGTGGAATTTTAAGGTCAACATTGCCTGATCAAAAATCCTCAACGTAGCTACAAAGTCAATGGAAAGTGGTCAAAAGCATGGCAAACTCTTCAAGTTGGATCAGTAACAAAATTGTCAGCAATGCTAGCTGATAGGTCAACCTCCTTAGCTCCATTAGAATTATGGCATAAAAGTTATGATAGCATGTGTTTGCTAAAATCAAAAGGTATGGTTTTGAGAATATCATCCCTAAAAAGTTGAGAAAGTATGTGAAGTTGTTGTATTGATAAGCAATTCAGAGCACCATTCTCTAGAAGCAACAGTAGAGAAAGAAGAGTCTTGACCTCATTCACATAGATGTCTGTGAGTTAGCCCACACTCCTTAACTTGGTGGTAATACATACTATGTTTCCTTCATAGATGATTACTCTAGATATACTTGGGTTTACTTCATGAAATCCAAAGCTGAAGTATTTGGCATTTTCAAAGAATGTCATGTTATGGTTCATAATATGACAGGTAGAAGCCTCAAGGTCCTTAGGTCAGACAATGGAGGTGAATACCTCTCAAAAGACTTCAGCAATACCTTCTTGAGCATGGCATCAGAAGGAAACTGACCTACAGCCATACACCTCAGCAAGATGAAGTTACTGAGAGGAAGAAAAAATTCATGTTTAAGTCAGCCAAGTATATGCTAAAGGAGAAGAACCTCTCTAACACCTACTGGGCTGAAGCTGTCAGCGTACAACATGCTATTTGATGAACAGATTCCCAACTAAAGAACTCTAGGGCATCATGCCCTATGAATCCTTTCATGGACGCAAGCCTTAGGTGCATCATCTCAAAATATTTGGATGTTTAGTTTTTTCTCATATTCTAGATGCAAATAGGAAGAAACTTGATGACAAGTCTAGAAAGTGTGTGTTTGTTGGATATAGTAGTGAGCATATGGCTTACAAACTTTGTGATGCAATTAAAGAGATATTTGTGTCAAGGGATGTGATATTGATACAAACTTTGTGATGCAATTAAAGAGATATTTGTGTCAAGGGATGTGATATTGATGAGCCTACAAATTGGTCATCAGTTGATCCATCAGATGCACACCCCCTCTTCATCCAGCTACCCTCAAATGGGAGACAGCACCTTTAGAGGACTCCATCAGTTGATCCATCAGATGCACACCCCCTCTTCATCCAGCTACCCTCAAATGGGAGACAGCACCTTTAGAGGACTCCATCAGTTGATCCATCACATGCACAGCCCCTCTTCATCCATTAGATGCACAGCTACCCTCAAATGGGAGACAGCACCTTTAGAGGACTCCATTAAAGAACTAGAAGAAGAAGATGATGCCCACCAAGCATCCCTTATTTAGGAGGTCTACTAGAGATAAAATGTTGTCCCAAAGGTTAACATATCACACAAGTAGCAATTCATACTTTGAACAAACCAATTATGCTCTCCTAACATCATTGATATATGCATAATGTGAACCCCTCTTCTATGAGGATGCCGGTGATAAGAATGAACAAAGAGATGAATGCATTGCACAAGAATCACAATTAGATCTATGTCAGCTTCCACCCAACAAGAAAGACATCAACTACTACAGATAGAAAGATACAAAGCAAAACTCATGGCTAAAGGTTTTGCTCAAAACAGGGGGTTCATTATGAAGAGACCTTTGGACCAATAAGCCAAGATGAATTCCTTCAGCTTAGTCCTTTCTCTACCCTCTCTTCATAAATGGAAATTGTGGCAAGTGGATGTCAACAATGTCTTCCTCAATGGCCAACTTGAGGAAGAAGTCTACATGTAACAGCTTGCCAGGTTATGTCCAAGCAGGAACAAAGCATCTTGTTTGCAAGTTGAAGAAGAGCTTGTATGGTCTGAAACAAGCTCCAAGATCCTGGTATGGAAGAATTGATGAGCATCTCAATGCTCAAGGGTTCCAAAAGAGTAATGCAAGTTATACTCTCTACTACATGGTGAAAAGCAAGGGCATTGTTCTTGTTCTTCTATATGTTGATGATTTGATTTTGATAGGAAGAAATGAAGCCATAGTTGCAACTATTAAATCCAAACTTTCAGTTGAGTTTGAGATGAAAGACCTTTGTGATACATGCACTATATTCTTGGGATTGAATTAGATAGGACCAAAGTAGGTGGTATCTTCATCTCTCAACAACAAAAGTACTTGTAGACTATTCTAAAGACGTTTGGTATGGAGATATGTAAGCCAGTGTCTACACCAATGGAATCCAATTTTCTCGGGAAAAAAAATAATGAAACATGATATCCTTCTGACACTACTTTGTATAAGCAACTCATTGATTCTCTCATTTATTTGACTATCACTAGGCATGACCTTTGTTTTGTAGTAAATAGTCTTACTCAATTTATATAGAACCCCAAATTATCTCATTGGAATGCAACCAAAAGAGTGCTCCAATACTTAAAAGGCACTTAGCAATGGGGTATCTTATATGTAGGTGACACACTAAATCTACATGGCTCTGACTATGCAATCAGAAAAAGCATCAGTGAAAATGCATACTTTCTTGGTGGAGAAGCCATTTCATGGTGTTCTAAGAAGCAGAATATAGTCACCATTTCCTCCACAGAGGCTGAATACAAGGCTTTAACCACCTTAGCCTGTGAAGCTGTCTAGCTGAAATGATGCTTTGCAAAAGAGCTTGATCTTTATGGAGTTGATGGTCCTACTCTCCTATTCTCTGTGATAACATATCAGCTTAAGCCGTAGCCAAGAATCTATTCATGCATCAAAGGCTAAGCATATTGAAGTCAAAGAGCATTTCATCAGGGAGAAGATTCACTAAGGTGACATAGTGTTGCAGCATTACAATACCAAAGAGAATGTTACAGACATCTTCACTAAAGACCTAGGCAAAGAGATCTTTTTCAAGCACAAAGCAAGCCTTGGCATAATGGAGCTTCCCTTAATGGAAGGTGTTTAAAGAGTTAGGGAATGCTCCATAGTATCTCCATGCCTAGAGCAAGGGAAGGTACAATAGTCTTCCACAAAATAAACATGTTTTAGATTTTTTTTTAAATTTGCATTTTGCAAGTCTGAGTCAGATGCCTAAATCAATTGACTGAATCAACTATCAGAGTTAGCTAACTGAATCAGCTGATTAAAGAAGCTACTCGAGTCAGCTTATAGAGTATGTCAGAGTCAGTTTTATGAATCAAATGACTGAGTCAGCTTTCTTGGATGTAACGACAAGTTTGTCATCTTGGATCATTATAAAAGCCAATTTTATACACAATAGTTGATAGTGAACTAGGTATATTAGAGTGAACACAATAAGAAGAAGTCATCTGTTGAGTGTAGTCTAAGACTAACACTCAAAGCACTATATGAACTGTCATATCTGAGCTGTTTGAGCTCCTTAGTACTAGGATTAGATTTTTGAGGATTAGCCCATCCATTGATTAGAGTCGGAATTATTATTCATGTATCTCATCTGATTCAATAATATATAATCAGTGTGTTGATTCAGTTCTTAACTAGTTTATTCAATTATATGTGCTGGTCATTGTGTCGTATTTCCTTTGTCCTCACCATTTTCACACTAATCAGACCTTACCTAACCTTCAATTATATGATTGATTCAGTTCTCAATTATATGTGCTGGTCATTGTGTCGTATTTCCTTTGTCCTCACCATTTTCACACTAATCAGACCTTACCTAACCTTCAATCCTTATAATCTTCACAAGGGGTCAAACTCAAAGGCAACTTTTATCAATAATTTAAAGACATATATTCCCTTTGAGAAATGGACAAAGAGGGTTGTTTAAGTACCTCTTTCACGTGAACTCCACTCCATGCATATAGTTAAATAGCTTCTCTCGCATCTTTCTCCTCTCTCAAGATACATCACTTTTTTTGTTTGCCTTGATAGCAACAAGCCCTAAGCCAACATGTGAAAATTAGATTGCTTCTAGTTTTCCCTAAGAATAATCAAGATGAAGCTACTACCACTTCAAATAATAGATATGTACTTGTACACATGCTTTTTTGTTCCTTTTAAGGGCTCTTTTCCCCAAGATGTGATTTCAAGCTAGGCCCTTGGTTTAAGACTCAAAGGGGTCACTCTATAAAAATGCATATAGCACATGCAAGTAATTATGTATTTAAAAAATATATAGCACATGCAACGTATTTAAAATACACCTATTTTTATAAATTTACATTTTTTAAACACATTTGATCAACCCCCTTTTATAAGTATGAATGTTTGGATTTTGAATTAAAAACCTTCCTTTGTAAATCTACATGAATACATTACATGAAAGGACCGTATGTGTACTTAGGTGTTATGCTACATTTGTATAAAGTGACCTCCCTCAGCTTTAAACTTTTCAGAAAATACGGGGAGCTACAAGCTACCTTTTTTTGGACTTATTAAAAGGTAGAAATAGGGCAGCCATAACGATTTCCCTTTCTTGTTAGCAAGACAAAGAGCTATCCTTTTGTGGCTTCCCTTTAACAATCATTTTTATCCTTAGAAAGGCCACAAAGTACCACCCTTTATCCACCTTATAAACCATTTTGTCACCCTTTAAGCATGCCAAAAGGGCAGTAAAGAATTAGTTTATTTTTTACTACCCTTTTTCTTCATCCCCATGATACTTTAAGCAGGCATCCCAGTGGCTTTATCAAGTCCTTAACTATCACATATACATCAAGAGCCACCATTAACTATATCAGCTATGCAAGCACAATTCTAGCAACTATTAACTCCTTCCCTTGAACATCACATTTTGTCATTTGTATGATAGGTATAAATTTTTTATTATAGCTCCGAGCCTATGATAGAACTTTTCTTATTACTCTTGTAGAATTAACCAAACAAAAACCTATTATCTCCTCCATACCTTAGAAACCTTGGATGGGAAAACTACGAGGCGTTCATGGTTTTATTTTTTACGTCTAGAGTTACAATAAATATACATACATATGGGATTTTTATTTCAAATAGTTAAAATCTTCCTACATAAGGGGTACTTTTATAATCTCAAAATTTATAGAAGGGGTGTATATATGCCATAAAAAGGGGATTTTTTTAATACCCCTTGAATGCACGTGCTACATGGAGTTTTTACATAGAACACCTTAGGGGGAAACTGCATGTTGAATTCAAAATTGAAGGTAGAAAGATTGGGAACTAGCAAAAAGTAAATTGGCTAGTGAAAAACTCCTGAGTCATCCATTTCCAAATCAATAATAATAGGAATGGACCTATCCATTCTCCATATAGAACACGTACCTTCATATTTAACCCAATGGCCAAAAATTGGGTTTAGGGAAAAATAAAATCTAACTAAAAATGTGTGAGATGAATAAGAAGAGTTTTACGTGTTACCCAAATAGGAAATGTAGGAGCTCATTTTCAGGATGGAAATGATAAGATCAAGGTATCACATAGCCACCCCTATATAAAGTAAATCATTAACCACCTCCATTTCTACGCATTTTCTTAAGTAAAATCCCTTTGCCACAAAACTATCAATAAAAGATAAACTTCCAAGAGCCCCAATCTTCCAAAGCTTCAAAATGGTCTTAGACACCCATAAAATGTCAAACATAAAACAACTCATCCATGCAAGTACTACCCAAAGCTAGAGGATACCTCAGTAAAATTAATACTATGGACCAAATAAGAACAAAGATGATGTCAACACAAGCTCTTGATGTTCACTTGCATAAGATCTTGTTGCAAGAACTAAGGCACATTTTTTAAATTTGAATGAATTGAGAGCTAGTAGAAATCCAATTTGAGCCATATTTTATATCTACTCACACCAATCCAACATCTATAATATATATTAATCAAAAAATATATATGTAAGATTGATAAGCACGAATAAAATATTGTGTTACTTAAGGGAATCCAATTTTCAGATTATTTTATATTAAATTGGCAACTTTTTATTTAAGATAGAGCTTGGTGTCCTATATCCACATACCAACTCATGGACCTAATTTTACACTTTACCAATGGGAGCACGCAAATGACTAGAAATTGTGATAAGTTCTACTTTGTATAATCGGACTATTCACACATAATTTCTCTATGTCGAATAGGTAATACAAAGGTGATGACCCAATTTGTTTTTTATGGTTATGTACTTGTGAGAGTGAGTGTGACATGATTGTGTCTGAATTGATCCATTATTGATCCATTTCGCTAGATGCTCAAGAGAAAATGATCAAGGCTTATGGTAGTGTGCTTAACTACAATAGGGCGCGCACACACACACACACAAATTAATTGATAACATGCTAGTGGTGTTGCTTCACAACCAAACCTTTTAAATGTAATTCTAGCATAGAGGGGTTAGGAGGGGGGAAAGAAAGAAAGGTTTCCTTGTACGACACGTGATTGTGTAATGAGCTTGAAGAATGTGATGAAAGTAACATCTAAATCATGGATATGATAATCATTACATATAATATAATCAGTACATGTCGAGAGGAATACCATCTTGTGCTTTAGATTTAAAGAAAGCCATTTAAAGAAGGAGCGTGTTAGTGTTTGAAACTTATGTGCAGGTGGTCCTCAAAGGGGTACTTGCGTTTGGAAATGGGAAAGGGCGGTGTGAAGCGAAAGCAAAAGAATAAAATGGCATGTGGGAGCTATGTGGGAAAAGGGGGGCAAATTGTAGCCCGGAATGGACTCATGAGCAGGGGCGGCATGTGGCAGGACAGAAGCTGACGTGGCGGAACGGCCGCGTCAGCGTGGCGAGTGCAAGGGGCGGTCGGGACTGTGCCGGAGGGGGTAGGGCCGCGGGGTAATGGCAGGCCAGCTAAATCTATCTGGACACCACCAAAACCGACCCCCCAACTAGCAGCGCCGCTTAAACAAGGTCCAGTTCTGCTAGTTTGGAGTACACTGTACACATATGTCTTCGCTTTTGCACGCACTGGCCCTCATGCCAGCGTCAGGAATATCATGGCCATAGTGTAGTCCACAGTTTACAGTCCCCTCTCCCCATCATGGCTTTGCCCCCCTCGTTCAGATTTCGGGGCCTCCATCCCATTAGATCTTCGTCTGCTCCTCCACATCAACACACATTCATGGTGTCTCCCATCCTTTTGCGCCTGTATTTTCTTAATGAAAGTTTAGATTTAGATGTGTAGCTTCGCCCTTCCTCAGCTTCTTCATGGACCTGTATCCTGATTGAGATCGTGGTCCATAGCTTCTCCAACTCATATAAGGCTTGTGGCACCTTATGTATCATTGCAGAAATGGAGGAGCCCCTTGGCTCTCATTAAGTGGCCACTCAGTTGCAGCAGATGGTGCCTTATCTATGAAGCTAGTAAGTAAACCGATCTATCCTTTTCTACCATTCTTTCTTTCTCTTAGATATGATCTCTGCAATGAATTGTAACTAGAAACCAATCACAGCCCTTCATTGAGGCTTGAACATGTTTGGGATGTCGAGCAGTACCGCAATGATTTTAAAAAAAAAAACTGTTGGCCTCTTGCGCGAGCATATCAACCCTTTTTAATTCGAGATTTTTTTAAAAAAAAATTGCAAAGTTCCATTATTGCCACTTTTTTGCCGTTTTGTAATCATCTCTACCTTTTTATGTGTTGTTTTGCCAAGATGGTAGGTGATTCAGTCGAGGTGCCGTTGATTATGGTAGAGGTCTGGCTTTTAATAAGGCCCGATCTAGCTAGGAGGCCCTCCGATGAAAGCTTGACAATCAAAATACAGTGGGAGTCAGTCTGAGGCAGAGCAAGCGCATCCCCCAATCCCAATGAAGGGCTAGCATATAGTATGCATTTGTCTTCAACTTTTTCTTTCATTCCTTACAGGATTGTGTGCACTGTGGAGCTCCCAACTGCCCATAATTGTTTATAGTGTGGTCCTATAATTTTGGCGTCTTCATATTGTGGGCGCAGACTGAGGCCATGGTGAGCAATAATTATAGAAGCTCAAAATGGAAAACATTCCAGCATTGAGGATTTATGATCAGTTAAAATTATAAGCTCTCGTGGGCATGCACATGCTGTGAGCCTTTCCGCACAGTCGCCGTGAAATCAAACTCTGGTAGGATTAGGATCAAGAGCCAGACATATCAGATCAATGGGGCGTTTTTGGTGATTTTTTCCCACTAGACGCAGCCTGCAGCCTTAATTAGGTTTTTAGAGGCTAATCAATCCCAAAGGAGGAAGACAATGTGCGAACCTGAATGTGCTCAAGTGCAGTATGGAGATCATGATGACTCGGACACAGAAGAGCCCCCCAGGGCTGACGTGGATCTCCACTGTCAGCCATCGCCCGATGACTTGGAAACGGAGAAGCATCTCAGTAGCCTCAGATCGTCTACCGACCTTACCTCCAGTACTAGCACCACCGCAACCAGCTGCCGTGACGCCAGAGTCCCGTCCGCCTCCGTCAACAGCCGTCCCCACAAAGCTCACGACGCTGGCTGGGACGCCATCCGCTCCGTCACTTCCACCGACGGAGACGTCGGTCTTCGACACTTCCGTTTCCTTCAGAAGCTTGGTAGTGGCGACATAGGCAGCGTCTACCTGACGGAGCTCCGGCAGTCTGGCTGCCTCTTTGCCATGAAGGTTATGGATAAACGAGCCCTGGAGGCCAGAAATAAGATGTCACGAGCCCAGACAGAGAGAGAAATCCTGCAAGTCTTGGACCATCCTTTCCTTCCGACACTCTATGCTCACATCGACGACGGACAGTATTCTTGCCTTCTCATGGAGTTCTGTCCGGGCGGTGATCTGCATGTGTTACGGCAACGGCAGCCCATGAAAAGGTTCAACGACAGAGCTGTCCGGTAGGGGTAATAAATGCTCTCTCCTGATCAGTTTCTCCGGAGCTCGCTACTTATCTGCGCATTCCGACACGCACGTTGTCGGGCGTTTGTCTTTACTGCTGACGACGTGTGTTTACTCGCAGGTTCTATGCGGCAGAGGTGCTGCTGGCGCTGGAGTATTTACACATGATGGGGATTGTGTATCGCGATCTGAAGCCCGAGAACGTGCTCGTGCGGGAGGATGGGCACATCATGCTGTCTGATTTTGATCTATCAATGAAATGCACCGTAAATCCGACGCTGGCAAGGGTGGCAATGACCGAAGAGATCAACGGAAGCGCATCGCCGCCGCCATGCGCGGCTGCCTGTGCCGGAGCTTCAGCCGCGGCGTCATGTATTCTGCCGCTGGGATGCGTTTCGCCATGCAGCGTGCATCCTGTGGCCTCGTGTTTGCCCATGCCAAGGCTGCTTCATTTTCCTGGGAGCAGAAGACGGCAGAAACCACGCCAGAGGTCCAGCAGCAGCGCAGTCAACTCCGCCGGCCTCCCGGAGCTTCACGCCGAGCCAACGTCCGCCCGTTCGATGTCGTTCGTGGGGACGCACGAGTATCTGGCGCCGGAGGTCATTCTGGGGGACGGACATGGCTCAGCCGTGGACTGGTGGACGTTTGGAATCTTCATGTTCGAGCTACTCTACGGCAGGACTCCTTTCAAGGGGGCGGACCACGAGGTGACGCTGATGAACGTGGTAACACAGCTGTTGCGGTTCCCGTCCGACGACGAGTTCCTGCAGGCTGCGCCGCCCGTTGGTGCGCAGGATCTGATCCGTGGCCTTTTGATAAAGGACCCGAACAAGCGGCTGGCGGCGCTGCGCGGCGCCTCCGAAATAAAGCAACATGCTTTCTTCAATGGCGTCAACTGGGCGTTAATCCGGTGCGCTGTGCCGCCGGAGATTCCAAGTCCGTTCATGCGGACGGACGCTGCGTCCATCTGCGTGGGTAAAGGTGGTGGGCCGGCCGCGGATCAGGCAGGCGAAGACATAGCGAAAGCCTGGTTTTTAAGAGACAGTCCGTCGGCTGACTGCAACGTACCAGACTATGAGCTCTTCTAAGGCTTAATACACAGGCACCGATTTTTTCTAATATAATATACACGAATTCATCAAATTTTTTTCCTAGCAAATGTAAAGTTGTTGTGAAATGTACCACTATCCTAAGGTTGGAAGCTATACAATAATTAATTAAGAGGTATTATTTTTCCGTGCGTAGTGCGCACGCGTGATAGATTTTTGGTTGATTATATAGCATTGGGATTCGCGATCTGTTGACGAGTGCGATGTGTTCGGGCCCTACTGACTGCCTCTTCCTCCGTGAACGTGCAAGCAATCTTTTTGTGGCCGCATCATGTTCCAGCCACCCCCTTTTTCCGCGTGAACGCAAGCCTGTGGGCCCTGGACCCTCCTGGTCCTCCAAAGTTGAGCCAAACAACCGTTTCGTGTCGCACTCATTGCTCAATAGTTGATTTGGAAATTTTACTCGTCTCTCCATAGGCAGCCAAATTTGAGAAATCAAAATTGATTAATTAGTAAAGGCGATGCCCATTTTCTGAAGGTGCTTCTTTGTAAGGATTATTTAAGAAGGTGTTTGTAAGGTTTCTACTCTTTAACTTTGACCTTTGTCCTTTAGTATTAACTACCTAAAAAGTAGAAACCCTATGGAAACTTATGGCAAGCAACTACAAGAAGTTTTTTTTTTTTGGGGGGGGGGGGTGAAGATAGTTATTGAAAAGAGATGACATGTCTCTTCTTAGAGGGATCTTTTTTTCTAGAAAAAAGAGTTAACATGGTTTTTCTTAGAGAGCCTCTTTTTGAGTCCAAATTTTCGTAATGGTGGATGTAAACATTGTTAGATTTCTCTGAGAAATGCAATACAAGGTTTTGCCATGTATGTCATTGTATGAAAACCACCATTTTCATGCACAACATGCATCGTAGAGAACTTTGGCTAGCCACTCGGGATCTTTAACGTGATCCATCCCACCAACCCAAAGTATGCCAGTGCTCTACATTGGAGGCATTGCATTGTGGAAAAATGACCATTGACTTAGCTACACGTCGAAGGAGCGCTAACGGATCAATAACGGCTCTTGAGGCATGTGGCCTCAAGAGCCAAGCAACGTCCAACACTTCTACATTGTTTTTTTCTCTTCAATATCTTGATGAATTTCTTGGTAGCATAAAACTCATCTTCTTTGAATGAGTCCTCAAAAACTTTAACAAAAACTTTAGCACAACGCTAGAGTTTCCTTAGCCAAGGCGTGTATCTAAAGTAGCCTGCACATCGGGTCCAAATTCCAACTTTTCCACTTTCCAATCATAAAATGCAAATTCCACTCATTCCTTCCTCGGCGTACCTATGGTATCATCGGCAACCAGAACGCTCACCACCTAGTCAATGTGATGCTAATCCTACTCTAATGACAACACAATTAACATGACTAATCTAAAGTGGGTGATACCTAAGTGAACTCATGATGATGAGTGTGTGCTAATTAAGATGCACTTAAGTTAATTAGACTCCAAGATAGATTAACTTAGACACAAAAAAACTTGAGATAGGCGCAAGTGATATATTTCATTGCTTGAAATGGCCCTCTTTTATATGAGGAGGTACACCCTTGGGCTTGTACATCAATGTGGGATAAATCCCTTTGCTTATGTGGCTGCATGCTATGCTTTGCTCTTGCTTGGATTACTCAACTCACTTCCTATCTCTTCCTTGTGCTTGGATTACTCAACTCACTCCCTATCTCTTCCTTGTGCTCCACATTTCTCAACAATACACATCATTAGATTATTTTCCCTTGAAGCCATAAATTTCAATAGATATTATGGTCAGCATCTAGCATACATGTATGGGTTATCTAGAGTAAAGTATTTCCCAGCCAACCATCTATCATATATGCATAAAAGACCTCTTTTATAAACCCACATGTGATTATTCTTACACGTAAATTTTTACTAACTGTTTTTGGTCCTTTGTTTCAATAGGATTAAAAAACTCATTTTTTAAAAGATATTAAATTGATGACTTATATACTCTCCTAAAGTCTGAAAAATTACCAAGAATTTCATGCCTCTGATATTGTCTTTTTTCCACATGTTAAAAAGATATTAAATTGATGACTTATATACTCTCCTAAAGTCTGAAAAATTACCAAGAATCTCATGCCTCTGATATTTTCTTTTTTCCACATGTTAAAAAGCGTGTTTATAAATGTGTCTATCCTTTTCACTTTTAAATAATTTTGAGTAATATTGGTACATAAATCCCTTCCAATATCTCATTTGCACCTCATTCAAATTTTAACTTTGTAAAGAAAAGAATCAGCTTGATCAATTAGAACTTCTTTTAGGCCAACATATTGAGTCATTACAAAGGCGTATAGAACTAGATAAAGGCATAAACATCTAATCGGTCTAATAGAGAAATAGAGAAGGGCAACCAAAATCGTCTCCTTTTATCGGGTGAAATTTGCAAGTCTAGGTCAATGCTTTAGGGTTACAAACATGCCACCCTCTTTCAAAGTGGGAGACCCCAACCCAAGTGTATGGTTTTACTAAATTCATCTCTCTCTTGACAATAGCACTTAGGTCCATAAAGATGCCTTAATGACATCATGATGGTCAAGAAATTTATCTCTTTATACCAACTTGGTTTACGTTAGGGCATACCAATAAATATCCCACATCATCTTCAATCGCCAATGTGGCTCTTTCACTACCCATACCAACTCATATCCCTTGCTCTTGCCACCTATTCCCTTTGTTTATGGAATAGAATAAGTACCCATGAAGAAGTGCTATGTTGGATCTACATTTAGTATACCCTAAAGCTTATGCCACCATGAGGTTCCATACACTATGGATGCAATCAACTGGCTACTCATACCTATTGAGAATCATGGATCAAGCTCTCCTAATGACAATCAACTACCTAATGTGATGCTAATCTTGGTCTAATGATAACACAATTAACATGACTAATCTAAGGTGGGTGATACATAAGTGAACTCAAGATGATGAGTGTGTGTTAATTAAGATACACTCAAGTTAATTAGACTCTAAGTAAATTAACTTGGACACAAAGAGAAATTTGAGATAGGTGCAAGTGATATGATCTAGAAACTCTCTAGGATGAGCAAGGGTATGATTCCTGATCGTCGTGGACCGCATGAATGCTTGAAATGGCCCCCTTTTATATGAGGAGGTACACCCTTGGGCTTGTGCATCAATGTGGGACGAATCCCTTTGCTCATGTGGGTGCATGTATGCTTTGCTCATGTGGGTGCATGTATGCTTTTCTCTTTCTTGGCTTACTTAACTCACTCCTTATCTCTTCCTTGTTCTCTTCAGTGGCACCACATTTCTCATCACCCCCCCTTGGTGCTATTTTCTTCGTCCACTCCAAGGTGATCAAATGCGAGTTTTACAGCATATTCCCCCCTCATTTCTAACTTGGCTGGGTAACTCTCACAGGCTCTTTGGCTTGGTTATTCTCTAGCTCAAAGGTTACTTTTAGAGATGGTCAAGTTGATTTTCACTCCCCTAGGGTGCTACTTTGGCTACTCTCTGGTGGTCGAGTGTTTTCAAAACATACAATTTTACCTACTCATTTGGTGGCTTTTACAACATATGATTTTGATTAGGGTAGCGACAAGTAGCTCCTTTATTCCTCACCTTGATGTCAATGTTATGGTAGCCTTTTGGTTGCTATGACCTTGACTCCACTTCTTGTTCTTCTTGTTGACTCTTTGTTCTTTGCTTGTGTACACCTATGCAAGTGCATAATCATTTGGTTGTAGCATTTTTACAAAGGATTTACTCTTCATTTTCACATACATTAGCGTGCTCACTATGGCTGCATTTTACATGCACTTTTGACTTATGGTTACTCACATATGATTACCCATTTGGCGATGAAAAATTATAAGAGTTACATGAAAATAATTTGTTGATGATAATGATGATACCATTGACACCCATGTCGGTGTCATGTAAACTCTTGGGGGTGAAGCCGAATGTTGTTGTGGAAGCCCATGTTGCCCAAGGTGCAACTCTTCTCTTAGTTTCCATCAATGACGATCTCATTAAAGCCATATGAGATTGTTTTTATCTAGGGCATGTGAACACACCCTTAAGAGAGAATAAGTTTTTTTAATTTTTAATTTTTATTTTTTAGAATTAAGGTTTCAAAACTTTATCTTTTTCTTGATCATGGCAGTTTTTTTATAGTTGTTGTCAATGGAGTCATGCTATTGTTGGTTTTCTCGTTGTGGATAACTATTGCTCAATGTCGCTTCTACTACACGCCTTTCCTCTACAACAACACCAGCACAACAAGAGTTTCTGAGCAGTCTTTCCCTTCCTTTGCAAAACCGGCCATAGTGATTTACGCCATGCTTATGCCTTTCACACATGCGTAGGTACTTATCTTGTGGAAATGAGATCATTAGGAGTGGAATGGACTAAGAAAGAAAAACATAGGTCTATTACTAGTGCTTGCCCAACATGCCCTAGATGTGCAGGAGTTTCAGAGTCAGTTTACCATTGTTTGTGGGAATGCAGGGAAGCATAAAGGGTTTGGTTTGCAATTGCACACCTCTTTGGTAGGATTAAGAGAGATGCTATCATTTCTTTTGGCTCTATCATTTGGTTGACACAGTCTGGGGGCCTCAGCTGAGATTCGAGGGGACTGACAGGAGCTTGGCCATTATGGTTAGGCAAGGAGTTGCTCAGCTGAGATTCGAGGGGTTTGACAGGAGCTTGGCCATTATGGTTAGGCAGCAAGGAGTTACTCGGCAGTGTTGTCTTTAGGATTTGCCACTTTCACACTTTGTCCCTCCGGCACAGAGGTTAGACAGCTCTTGGGAGATTATTGCTAGCATCTCAGCTCGGAATATCTGGAAGGCTAGATGCACTGAGGTCATTGAGGGTACTCCCATTCTTGTTTCTAAATGTCTTTGCACGATTTGGAGTGATATTATTCACACCATTATGGCTGCCTAGGCCAGAATCCAAGGATCTTCAAGGGCTACAGAGAGGAAGCGCGACCAATTTATGAGAGAGTGGGGCATTGGTATCTTTTTCACATCCTCTCATTTGGGACCCTATTGGGGCAGCACAAGGCTCCTGATTGGTTGAGATATCCACCTTGCTTTGGTGTGAAATCTCCATTTTGTAAATTGTTTTCATACTTAATAGAAGTCTCCTTTCTGGAAAGCATCTAAAAAATGTCCCCCTTCCTCCCTAAAGTTCCCTTGCACCAATATATGGTTAAAAAAGTATTTCCAAGCCTCTTTTCCCACAGGAATCCTCAATTTTGTTTTCAATTTTCATATTCTCTTAGTAATTTTCTTCATTATTCTCCAACCTCTAATATTGTATGTCATGCATAGAAGATTAAATTTATTGGAATCTTGTTTGGTTTATTTCTATCCAGTCTGTTTGTAGATCCAATGGCTTCCATATGTTCACAAACATGTGAGGTGTTTTCTCTCTTTTGATCTCCAATTTCTTCCATTGGTTCATAAGGATGCCCTAGAGACTTTATTACTTCAGTTCTTCATCACAATGTCAAAGATGATAATGGTACTAGCAAGCATCAACATTCAAGAAGGACTCTCGGGTATACATGCAGCCGTGGGCTACAGGTCCACATTGAGTTGACCATCATGGTGTATTAGAGAATCATTGGAAAGGAAATCTACTTGGGTTTAAGAAACAACTTAGGAAGAACGGTCTAGTGGCTACCTTCTTGCAACATGTCTTCACTACTCGTCTCGTGACTTAAGATTTGTGGTCCCAACATTAGGAATCCTATGTTTCCTTGTAATTGTATGTCTTCAATGATTTTTCTTGTTGATATTAGTGTTGTTAAATCAAATATTATTTGACAATTTTACCTTTGGTTTTCATAAAGATATATTTTTCTATCAAACTTGGTGGAATACCAATCCGTGAAGAGCTTGGCAAGGTTATTTGAGGCATTTCACACATGATTGCAGGCAAGCTTCTATTTGTTGGTAAATCTAGTGCATCTCTTTTAAGTGACAAAATATTTTTTTACAAGTTTAATTTTGTTATTCTTACTACTATCAATGCAAATGGTAGTCTAGAATTAGCTCATTCTTTGGTTTATTTATGTTAACCACTTTGGTTAACATTATATTTCAAGCATGGCTACGCTCGTTCTAACTCATCTTTTGTAACCGAGAGACATGGGATGACTGAGCTTATGGCTTGTGTAATTCCGATCATAGGAAAGAGTTGTACATAGAGTTAGGAAGACCAGTTTTGGGCCCCATTTGTAAATGGGCGGTTGGCCATTGTGTAAACTAAGAGCTCTTGTATATAAGACATTTTATGAAATATGAAAAGGGACAATCCCATTAGTCTCATTTGAGTTTTGCGTCTCTCTCTCTCTCTCTCTCTCTCACACACACACACTCTTATGAGCTTGTGGATGCATGCTTGTTTGTGGTTGCTTGCATGCTTGATTGTTGGTGTATGCTTGTAGAGGGATGGTGATGCTCTAGTTTCTCTCCTTCTCTCCCTTCCCTCTTGCATGCATGTGACATGGAGTGAAGGTTGAGATTTCCATAGCTCCCTCCTCTTGCTTTCAAATTAGGAACTCAATGGAGTCTTCTTGGGCCCTTTAATTTGGACGTTTAGTGAAATGCTTAAAATGCTAATCCATCTTTGACCAAGCCTAGAGGCCTAGTCCTAAAAGCATATATTTGATTTTTCACAAAAATAAAGAAAAATAAAAAAAAGGAGATACTCTTAGATCTGGCCACCTAGGTGACTTTAAAGCTTTGTAATGGGCTGTTAGTCAGTTATCATAGCCTTCTCTACCTTTTCGAACTCCAAACATTCCAAAAAATTCGTCACTTTCTTCCCCCCTTTTTTGTGTGTGCACCAGATCTCTTTCTCTCTCTACATCCTCTCTCTAAAATGCCCTGCACTCCTTCTCCATGGAAAAAACCAACTTTCTCTACTCCAAAAGCCATAGCTAGCAGATCTGTACTCCTAAATGAGCCTTCTCTCTCCAAACCCATAGTAGTAGCCATGGCTTGCAAGGAAGAAGCTTACCATGAGCATTCTCTCTACAATTCTTGGTGCTCTCTCCATAGCTAGCAAATCTGTACTCCTAAATCAGCCTTCTCTCTCCAAACCCACAGTAGTAGCCATGGCTTGCAAGGAAGAAGCTTACCAAGAGCATTCTCTCTACAATACTTGGTCCTCTCTCCAAACCCACAGTAGGCCATGACTTGCACAGAAGAACCTTTTCATGATGTATTCTCTCTCTATATTGCTTAGCAGCCATAGCTTGCACTAAAGAAGCTTCCCATGATGCATTGTCTCCTTTGCATTTCCTTCTCACCATTGCCAACCCTCTCTATGTTTCTTTGGCCCCCTTTGTGGCTTCTTTCTCTATCCACAATGCAGCTCTAGAGAAGCAACCCTCATCTCCATTCTTCCCATTATTTTTTGATACCATATCCTGCTCCTTCCACTCCTATTCAACCCAAGCTTACAAGCCTACTTTCTTGTAGATGGCACTACAAGACATCACCAATAAGCCTTCTAAGATCCGCCTTCAGGTTGATTTGGAGACAGAATACGCAACCCTATGCAGTAGGCATGTTGCACCCAATATTTCATACGATCAGCTTCAAATGCAAGGAGCAAAGGCCATTGATCTTTGGATTGATGGAAATCTTTATCCACTAGATCCAATATCTGGTGCCCCTCCACCATTCAAAAGCATTACAAGTTTTTTTTAGTTTGTTGGTGATGGTTTCAATGGGTTTCTTAGCTATTGTAGGAGATTACACATGTTGTGGCTAGATGAGGCAGCTGGAAAGAGGCGAACACAATTTGCCTTCGACCAACTTCAAGCGACATCGACTAAGCAGATCAATAGTTTGATGCAGAGGATTAAAGAGCTCTCAGAGGAGCTTGAGGTGCAGAAGAATAATTTAGCGGATCGTGTGCGCACAATAAATCAATTTACCGATAATTATGTTCGTCTTCAACACTCCACTCGTAATCTTCGGCGTCGTGTTCACCATTTCACTCACCTTCCCATTGGATATCACGCAAGGCAAAGAAAACGTAAAGCTGTTGGGTTACTTTCTAAGACAGCAGGCGCATGCAAGAGGCGTAAACAACAACCAGGTAAAAAATTTTGTAGGAATTATAGCAACTTTGAGAAGCAATTAATGAATAAAGCATTTCTCATGGGTGACTCTTGCGATTGTAGGGCATGTGCAATAGCTATACTAGGATGTAACAACGTTGAGGACAATGTTAATGTCTCCCTTCTTCAGCATGTCCTTCAAGAGAAGGATATCATGGAAATGATAATAGGTCTGGTAATGATAAGCTGCGGGAGACCCTTCGTCAACATTTCTTGAAGGAAATCAAAGAAATTGTCACACCCAAAGAGATGCTTGATATATGTGACTCAGCAGCAGGTATTAGCCAGAAAGGTTACAGAGCAATGTACAGGTCAATCACTTTAGGGTTGCGAGCAAAGGGAGTTACGCAATCCTTGCTTCCAACACTTTATAGCTTACAGATGGCAAAGAAGTGTGCTAATTGTGTCGGAGTCTAACGCCTCCCATTCTCCATTTGTAAGCTTCCATCGCCTGTAAGGAATCGTAATGGACAAATATTGCATGGCAATATGGTAGCGCATCACAACCTTCTCAACTATTACTCCACATCTGATGGTGTCTCCATTGTATTGAACAACTTTTTTATCCCATGCAGGTGATAAGAAACAACTGAGAGCTCTCTCCCCCTTTGCAATCCATAAAGTTGGGGTGTAATGTGTGTCACTTGTACGGAACAGGTACACAAAGAGGTGTAGAGGTATGAAGTAGGTTATGGCTGCTTTGTGAGATCCATATGTGCACTTCATAGCATTTTGCACCTTGCTTTCGATCTGCAAACAAGCCATGGCCACTAAAGCATTGTCTGGAATTGGCCATTCAATAGATGTGAGATTTGGTGTAGGTTCTGGAACTAATTTTTCAGTACCATTTGCTATCGTGGGAAGCACATATGTATCCTCATAGAAGAAGATGTTTCGTGCAAGAAGTTGTGCAGCTGGACACCCTCCAAAGATTAAACTACCAAGCTCCACATGGTATGCTTCAAAGGTTCCTAAAATTGCCTCCATAGGCTCCCACTTACTATAGTTTGAAGGAAAAATATCTACGCAGAGGAACCCAAGAACAATCAAAGCAGTGCTCAGTATACCAAAAACAAGAATATAAAGTGGTGAAATGACTTACAATTTGCAGGAAATCGTTGACGTTGGTCATGGTCTGCTAGTGTCAGCTCTGTTGCCTTGTAAACATGTTGGACCTTGGCTAGTTTTTTTCCATCACGATCTTGTTTGAGCTCCAATATCCACCCTTTCCAATTGTGACTTTGTATATCAACGTATCACTTTGACACCTTGTGGGTTCCTCTTGTACTAGGCTGCATCGTAATAATCCAATTCCACTTCTCGTACTGTTTGATGTTCAAGTGCCCTGGCTCTGCTGTTACACTCTGTAAAAGGAGGTTGGACAAGGTAGAAGGATGAAGTAAGGAAATGTAAGTGAGGATCAAACTTCCATAGCTTCTGAGAGGAGGTTGCAAATCAAGCTTCCATAGCTAAGCTCTGCTATTACACTCTGTAAAAGGAGGTTGGACAAGGTAGAAGGATGAAGTAAGGAAATGTAAGTGAGGATCAAACTTCCATAGCTTTTGAGAGGAGGTTGCAGATCAAGCTTCCATAGCTATAGATCTAGGTTTCTGAGTGAAGAGAGAGGTAGATCAAGAGGTAGATAGCTAAAAGAAGTAGTCTAGAGAGTGAAAAATGCCCTGCTATGAGAAAGGGGGAAGAGAGAGCGTTTTGGAGGGAACATGGGAGAGAGGGATAGTGGAAAGTGAAGGGGAATGTGCATTGAATGCAAGATAATGATGGGAGCTCATTTTTGGGCCTCTATCACTTTAGAGACCTTACTTAATGATGGCTGCAACTATCCTTTTCTATAAAAAATAGAGGAAAAATTCATATACGTATAAATTTTTTGAGTTTTAGGTGATTTTAAAAATTAAAAAAGAGCCTATTTAGCCTATTATTCTAAGTTTGACCACTACCTTCTAGGCTCTTACAAACCATTGGTTTCAGTCCACATGTAATCTCCCTATTTGTCTATTTCTTAATCACCTCCATTAAGAAATGACAAATTAAAGGGCCCAAAAAGACTCCATTGAGTTCCTAATGCTACCTAGCTTTTGAATCTCTGCTTGGGTGACACAAGTAGAGGTGGAGTGAGCACCTAGCGGCTTCAGTGAGATCGAGGAGTTAACCCTCATTAGGGTTGGCTAAGTGCACATCTCCGAACTCGACCCTTGAATGTTGTTTCTCTTCTTCTTCTTCTTCTTCTTCTTCTCTCTCTCTCTCTCTCTCTCTCTCTCTCTCTTGTGCAAGGTAGTATGTTAGGATTGACATCTTTAGTGCCGCTGCTGGGGATTGCATTTAGCGTAGGGTCCTCCACTTAGTTCGTTTGCCAGAGTCCTTATTTGGCCCAGTTGGAGTGCAAATCCACCAGTTGTTTACTTGTGTTAGAGCTTGTTTATGCTTGTTTGACGGTGATTTCATGGATCTATAGAGGTCAACTAGAGCATTGGGAGCATTGAGGCCTTCACCCCGCAGGAGAAGTAAGTAAGTGTTCAAACTTTGCCCTTGAAATTCATGCAAATCTTTGATTTTTTTGCTCTTCTTTCATAAGTTTGCACCATAGCTTAATTAACAAATTAATCTTAATTAGTTAGGATTATTAAAACATTGTAGGCATCAATAAATAGCTTGAGACTAGCTCTAACTCTCTATTAAATAAAAAATCCCAAAAAATATTGGGAAGATACTTGAAATTGCAAGAAATCTGAGGGGGAAACAAGGCGGAAATCACATTCTGCAAGCTTTTCTGAGAAGCGAACAGAAATCCTTTCACAAGCCATGGTTGTGGCACTTGTGCCATGCTCGTTCCTTTCTCTTTGGCCAAATCTAGAAAAATCTTAGCCTTGAATATGGAAGTTAGCATTAAAAATAGAATAATTGCATTAAGTGGGCATAAAGTGCATTTAATTGCATTTGACCAAGTGGGTACAACTGCACTATCATGGAATATAGTAGGTGGCAGTCAGACATGCAGCCTTAAATTCTCTGAAATTCTCTGAAAAATCTATGAAATCTGACAGTGCCATAGCCATTCCATTTCTGCCCATAACCATTCCGTCCGAAGGGTATGTCTGTTCCAAAATATTCATCACGCTTGTGTCATTTTTATCATGCCTGTGTCATTCTCTTTTGCCCCCAGCTCCAGAAGGCATAGGACCGTTCCACTTGTGCCATGCCCATACCAGTTGTCTTGTCGAAAGCGTATGCCTGTGGCACACTTGCCATGCCCATACCTTCTCCATCCAGAAGCGCATGGTTGTTCCTTCTTAAAGCCATGCCTGTGTTCTTTAGGAAGCAAATGCCTATGCCATTTGTTCCCTGAGAAGCGTATGCCCGTTCCCTTCTAAAGTGTATTCCTGTACCATCCCAAAGCACACAGTTGTACTATTCCAAAAAAAAAACAGATTGTTTTTACAGGGGGTTCTGCACAGTAGTTCCAGACTTCCATGCACCTACATTCGGGTAAATTGGTGCAAAACAACCCTCTTTTTAATAACGTAAACTCTCCTAAAGCTCCCTCACTCATAAGGTCAAACCCATCGGTCAATACCGCATGGAGCCAAACGGTGCTCGTCTTTGACAGCACACTAGTGAGAGCGAAGACCATCCGAGCACAGGACGAGAAACTCCTAAACTCGAGACAGGAGAACCCAAACCTCAATGTATGGACAAACCACCTGTCCAAGAGCAAGATCCTACCTCTGCCACACATTCGAAGAGAAGCCTTGCTTCAAGGCTCCGTAACTTTATCCTGGGAAGCACACAGTCGAAAGAGCCGCATCCCAGGGCAAGAGGTATGGAACATCAATAAGGAAGTGAGCCCATGCCGTCTCTAGACCCTTCAGAGTAAAAATAGGGTAGAGCAAAAGCCATCAAACCCAGATTGAACCATAAATCTGGAGAGCCATGCATGTCTCAGGAGTGGATGATTCATACAGGACCCAAAGACCCATACAAAACTTAGGGCCAAGTCCATCTTTCTAAGGACTAGAAACATCATACCAGAGAGAAAGGGTCTACCCTATCAAAATTATGGGGAGTATGCATAGCGGAAGCAATAGTTGATGGTAAGATAGAGCAACATATCTGAGAGAGAGGTTCTATATTACCTTCTATTTCAGCCACTCCAAAGTTGGCTTAACCTTCGTATCTTCAAGTGTTATGTTACAAAAAGTGAGGCTTCTTGCCCTTTATATAGGGTTCACCAACGACTAGGGTTGGTGGGCCAACCCTAGATCCCTTTTCCACCCACATGCCCACATGCCCACTTTATTTGGGGTGTGTTCACACCTACATGACCTCTTTCTCTCACCCTTTACCACTTATAGATCATATATTTTAACACCCCCTCTCTCAATGCCTCCATGGGACAATGCCAAACATGGAGCAAGGTGAGCATTGGACATACAAGAACAAAATGACCCCCTCTCAACCATAGGATAGATGATAAGGCGGGTAGCCTTTATAAATTAGGCTTTTACAAAAGTGACGAGTTATAGAGAAATGTGGTTCACTCCCTATTCTACAAAACATGCTTCTACTCCTCAACTAGAAGAGTTTCTTATCTGGAACACTTGAGGAATTTAAATAATCCCCCTCAACCTTAGTAACATCTTTGGTACCATCTCTTCCTCTATAGTGGCTTCATGCACACCCTTTTTGCTCCTTCGCTTTTATGAAACCATCTTCTTGCAAAAGAAAATCTTCAAGTGAGATTTGGATGTACCATTCTTCATTACATTGGCTTCATTGGTTGCATCTCTGTGCTTCTCCAATCCTTTCTTGTGGTAGACACGCTTCATACGTACGTGTCTCCTTCCAATCATGGTAGCTTCCTTAGTCCAACTACCACATAGACTAACACAAGGTTGCCACCCATGTTTTAATAGCTTATGCATATGCTTCTCAATATGCTTCTTTCTTCCACCTTCCACTTCATCATGATGTAAAAATATATACACCAATGTGAACATTGATTTAGGAGAGTTCTTACCACTTGTTTATCAACACAAGGACAATGTCTAACTCCAGCACGATATGGTAGATGACTTCCATGCACATGAGTTCATCAAAAAAATTTAGGAATGGATTTTATACTTGATGTGTAGATTTTGCTTGGTTTCAAAAATTGTGCATGCCTTGCGCTTCCCAAGCGAGAACGGAAAAAAATAATTTCTTCCTCCGCTTCCCTAGAGCTTGAAAGAAATGAGGGCAAAAACTTTGAGTACTTGGTTGAAAACCAGTTGGAAACCTTAGACCAAAAGGTTTAAAGAAAACCTAGTGAGTTTTTAAAGGTTTTAAAAACCTTAGAAAAGAATGGTTGGGTTTTTTTTGTTTTAAAAAGCCTGGATGAAAAAATAAAAACAAAGGAATACGTTTTTTTTTTTTGGGTTGAAAATCGTGCTACGTTGCGCTATGCGACTTTTTGCCGGTTGTTGTCATTTTGCTAGATTATGTAGTATTGTTGCACTTGAAGCAACCAGACGGCTCAGTTCTTTCACCGTCGATAGACAGCAATGTGACTGTCGTTGAACGGACAACAATGCATTCGACCATTGATGGATGGCGATGCTGTGCCTCTCGACAGTAGAGAGGTGTTGCCGCACTGTTGTAGCAGCCAAGCTTACAAAGCTTGGTTTACCATCATACAAGGCGGCAGGCGATGAACGGACTGCAACGGCGAGACGGAAGTGCAGACGGACGACCACGGTGATGGAAACGGCACAAACAGGCGGAAATAGTTGATGGAACTGCAGAAGCATTTTAATATGCTATTGCGTTTTGATGATGTTAATGAAGTTTCTTGTTGATTAAGAGAGAATACCTGGCACACTTCAAAAGATCCAACGTGGCAGCTCCCATGCACCTTCGAAATCTTTGAAGAAGATTGATGACGAAAAAAAACCGACAGAATTTCTTGACAAAAAAACAAAGATTTACCAACTTTGCTTGCGTTTTCTTCTTCTTTTTCCTCCTCCTCCTCCTCCTCCTCCTCTTCTTCTTCTTCTTCTTGATGAAGGTCATCTTCTTCTTCTTCTTCCAAACTTCAAGAGCTCGTTGATGATGACAGAATCTTCTCTTTGATGAAACTCTTTTGTTGCCTTCCTTCTTGACACCTTTTTGCTTTTCACCTTCTTCCACTAGCGTCCTTCTTGATGAGGATGTGAATGGCTTATGATGGCAAGAGAGAAAGAAAAGGGGGTTGAAGAGGAACTTAGCCTTTGCAAGGCTCTGATACCATGTCAAAATTATGGGGAGTATGCACAACAGAAGCAATAGTTGATGCCAAGATACAGCAATATATATGAGAAAGAACAAGAACACAAGATGTGTAGAAAGCTTCTATATTACCTTCTATTTCAGCCACTCCACAGGCTTAACCTTCACCTTTAAGTGTTGTGTTGTGTTACAAAAAGTGAGGCCTCCTATCCTTTATATAAAGTGAGGCCTCCTATCCTTTATATAAAGTTCACCAAGGGCTAGGGTGGCCAACCCTAGATCCCTTTTCTACCCACATGCCCACTTTATTTGGGGTGTGTTCACACCTACATGACCTCTTTCTCTCACCCTTTACCACTTGTACATCATATATTTCAACAACCTGGGCCCATCTCATCAGCCCAGTCCGCCTGTATATCAACAGTACTCACCACAGAGAACATACCCAGAGTACCACATGGGACCATAAGGAGCACAATCGAACCCACCCATAAGACAAGGACCTCTAATGGTTTACTATCCTCTTGGTCTTGCTCCTCTTCCAATGGTTTACTATCCTCTTGGTCTTGCTCCTCCTCCAATCATTCCTCAACCAATATCCACTCTAGCCATGGTAGGGCTAACACCGAAAATGTTAAGATTAGATGGAAATAGGGAGGGGGTGACTGTGGGCATCACGCTCCCAGCTCCAGTGTAACCCACACCAGGACCCAGATTAGAGCGAAATAAACGCGTAAACATCTCAAAGCTAATCACTAAATTTTAGGAGACTAGAGACCTCATCCCACATTTGGAAATGTTCAACCAAATCTGTGAAGCCTTTGGCCTCATGGAAGATCAAGTTAATGTGAGTGCCTTTGGTCTCACCCTAGATAGTAAAGCAGGCCAATGGTTTAGGTCCTTGAAAGCTAGACGCTTAAGAAAGAAAACAATAAAGATCGGCAAAGGAGACAACTGGGTAGTTATCAAAAGTGGTTCGAAATATGGCACGACAACACAAGAATCAACCTCTTTATTAGAAGAGGAAGATCTACTATGCTCAGGCACCCGATCCCGGGAACCGATTAACGCGAACTTGCTCTTGAAAAATCTTCCCAAATATCCTAATCCCATAGAGGAGAAAGAAAGACTCTTGGTAGCCCAAGAATTGGTCAGGGATTGCCAAGCACAAATAGAAGACGAGCCTCCTACTGTGCCTACCTTGAGCCATGTCCATCAGTCTCCAATATGAGACTCGCTGAAGAAGCTCAGGTATATTCTAGAGAGCTCCCAGACCAATCACCCCTAACAGAGGCCAATAGAAGCGGCAGCTCCCACTGCAGCAGCAGCTACCCCCTACCAAGGAAATCGGGTATCCGAATATCTCAAAGATCTAGGGGATGACCATCTTAAAAGAACAGATACAGAAATCCCTATCCACATCCTGTACACACAGAAGAATTTAAGATTAAGCCAAAGCGAAGAGCCTCCGCTCCTAGATTTATTACTGGTATCTCTTCCTTCCTCGTTTCTCAGATCCAAATCCCTATTGGCACCTTCCATCATGGTAGCCCAAGCTTATGGAAAGATCTGAAGATTGGACAGAGGGACGCTCGGGGGCGAGCATGCAAGAATCCATGGAGCTATGCAAGAATCCATGGAGCTAGACAACTCTAATGAGTCTCAGGAAGATGAACTTATTGTATCCCATGAAAAATCCTCCTAGTGTCTAAAATGGGTTCCCCTGAAATAGAAGTTCAAAATGAACTTTCCAACGTGCATTAGGAATTAATTGAAAATGGTATAAGGGACCTTAACCTAAGGGTCTATATTTTCAAAAAAAATTAGATTATGGTCCAATTAAGGTTCCAATGGGCCAATTGGATTAATCCAAGTGTTGGGATGAGATAAATCCAAAGAATAAAAGAAAATACCCAAAAATGAGTAAATGCTCACATAAGATGAAGAGTTGACTAAGTACAAGGTTTATTAGTTAAAAATTATGAGATATTACTAAAAAAATGAGATATTTTAGAATAATGATGCATTTTTGACACCTTGGTAAGGAGAAGGGGACTCTTGAGATAGGTGCATTTTTCACATATGTGGAAGGGTTTTTAATTCAAAAACATTGTGATATTTTTATCTCTCCTATCTCCTGGATCAAACCAAATCAAAAAGGGAGCCAAACTGGTCCAAATCTTGTCCAAATTGAGTCAAACTGAACTTGGAAAATTCTAGAACCCAATTGGACTTGGTTAGTGGCCTCCTTCACCTATAAATAGACCATTAGTCTTTTGTAAAAAAATATTGGAGCTATACCATGCTAGTATTATATTAAAATAATCATATTTTCTATTATCCCTTAAATTTTTCTCTCTCTTGGGAGCTTGGAGCTCTCTCTCTCTACAACAACTATTTGAGTAGCTCTTCTCCTCTTGACGGACCAATTGATTGGTCGGGGGCTTCACTGTTAATAGAGAATCAAGCCAAACTTGGAGGTGAAATAAAATTTTATGGTTTTTTGACATAAAACAGTCATTTAAAAATAGGTCATAATATAATTTCTAATGAACTCTCATCTTTCCACATCATTTCTCATTATTCCACATTCTTCTACATCAATTCACATTACTTATTCCACATCCAGTCGTATATATTCCCATCGTCTTCATCCATTCTCATCCAATCATATTATATTACATCTCATCACATCTATCCACATCACATCACATTCATCCACATCACATCTTATCACATCCAATTATATCTATTCAGATCCTCATCACATCATGTCACATCCATCCTCATCACTTCTCATACATTCACATCTACCCATATCCACATCACATCACATCACATCCATTCACATCACATCTCATCCATTCACATCTACCCCGATCCACATCACATCACATCACATCCATTCACCTCACATCTCATCCATTCACATCTATCTAGATCTACATCACATCTATCCACATCACATCTCATCCCTTCACATCTACCTAGATCCACATTCATCCACCTTACATCTCATCCACATTCATCCACCTTACATCTCATCCATTCACATCTACCTAGATCCACATTCATCCACCTTACATCTCATCCATCCATTCACATTACATCACATCCATTCAGATATCATCAAATCACATTCACATCTCATTGCATCCATTGACATCTCGTCAGACCCATTCACATCTCATCCATCCATTCACATTACATCACATCCATTCAGATATCATCAAATCACATCCATTTAGATATCATCAAATCACATTCACATCTCATCCATCCATTCACATTACATCACATCCATTCAGATATCATCAAATCACATTCACATCTCATCGCATCCATTGACATCTCGTCACACCCATTCACATCCATCACACCCATTCACACCCATCACACCCATCACACCCATTACATCTATCACACCCATTCACATCCATCATATTCATTGCATCCTCATCACATCACATACATTCCATCCACATATATCCTTATCACATCACATTCATTCCATCCATATCACATCACATTCATTCCATCCACATTACATCACGTTCATTCCATCCACATTACATCACGTCCACATCTATTCACATCACATCTGGGGAAGCATTTTGGCCATCTTGTGAATGAGGTCGTGGTGGAGACCTAAGTGATAAAGTTGCAACAGTTTGACGGAGAGTCAACGGAGGACGTCTCGCATAGCAAGGTCACTGCCGAGAGGTCTTAACCAGCCTTGGTTCCATTTAAATGGTGAGCTTTCGGTACGGTGGACGAGGGACCAAGGAAGCCGCCTATGAGTGAAGCGCTAGGTGACCTGCAAAGGAACCTAGATGGTGCTGACCATATGGTGCTCGGGCTTTGGTTCGCTGATGAAGATACCCACGCGTGTGTCGAGGAAGAAAATGGAACAAGGAGTTAGAGTTGTTTTCTGAACTCGGGCATGGATCTGGTTGATTGCCCTTGCTGGTCCTGAATGGATGAGTCCATGGCTCTTTTATATGGATCTGTTGGTTGATCTTGCTAGTCCTGAATGGATGAGTCCATGGCTCTTTTATATGGATCTGTTGTTGGTTGATCTTGCTGATCTTCAATGAAGAGTTCATTTGGAATTTCTTATGTGATTATATTGCCGGGTACTATGAGCTAGGAACTATTGAAAAGGCCCCTGAGTGAACAAGTGGTGAGCGTTCTGGTTGCTGATGATGCCATAGGTACACCGATGAAGGAATGATTGGAAATTAGAATTCAAGCTAGATATTTTGGAGGATTATGATCAGTGATACTATGGTTTCATTAAAAGATTGTTTTAAAGACAGGTGAATCTCTGAAACATGCAATTTCATATTGGGTGTGTAAGTGGTGTGACTATCTTTAAGTTTGCTTGAAGTACCAGCTAGGGTGTCTGGGAACTCTTTTCCCTGGTACCCGGGGCAAAACGTAACCATATCTCTAAATGGAACCTATCACTACAGTCCAATAACTGCAACGCTTGTACCAAATCCAAACCTAGCTACCACGCCCGTTTCATTCAAGTTGCCATGCCTGTTTGCTGGGGATGCCACGACCGTGTCCTGGAAACATTTATATATAGGCCACACCCCCTCATTTCCTCATTTTTAGCTCTCAGTGTAACCAAGCGCTCTTGCCAATTTTTCTCTCAAGCCTTCTGGTGCTCCCATCCTCTATCACCCATGGTGGCCGACACCTCGGACTCCTCCACCACCCTACCCTCAGGAAGAAGCGCCCGGTGAGGGGACGCTTTGAGGAATATGCCCACCACCCCACACACAGCTTTCACATTTTGGGGGAGCCGCTCATGAAGCAAATCATGGGCCATACCGTTCACTCTTTGATGAAGAACAACCATAAAGTAGAGCACAAGCTCCTTTATTTTATAGGGCCATGCTACATGGCCAGCGCAGACGCACAGTCGACTGTAACAGGCCCATCTTCAGTAATAAAGAAATGTCCCTGTAATAGATGAATTTATGAGTTTTATGGTGTAAAAATCAATGAATTTATTAAACGAGCTATTCTACTTAGAATCTTCAAATTTCAAGTCCAAATTTGGAATCTGTACACAAATTTACCCAAATATAGGATTTTACAGCATCCAAAATGGACACCGGATCAAGCTTATACGTAAATTTTAGTTATTTTTTGTCAAAAAAAGACATCCTTTAAACCTTAATAAATGCACAACTGGGCGTCCAATTGACGGACGGTCTGCACCACCCCAACGACCAAGGGAACATCCCGGATATTTTTGCTGAAAAATAATTTTTGCCCTCCCAGGCGCTCCCACATGCAAATCAAGACCATTGCCACAAATTTGGGGACCTCGCCCCAAAAAGGACCGTACACACTCACGAGTATTAAGATATAGGCCTTGGAGCCTTAGTGAACAAGGGTGTAGAAGGTGTGTGGGTGTGAATGGTCCTAAGGGAGCCACCTCTAACCCTAGGCCACTAGCAAGCCTATTTAAAGGCACATGCCAGAGGCATTTGTATGAGCATGAAGCTTAGTTGTATTTTGAGCAACTTAATAAGCAAGATCTTTTCTTGTATTTTGGGTCTCTCTCTCCTCCACACATTGTGATCTAGCATAAGCACCACGAATTTTATCATGGTATCAGAGCTAGGCAACTTGCAAGGTGTAGAATACGTCAAAAAAGTGGTTTTTAGAGTGCATCTCATCTACCCCCAACCGGTGGAGGCCTTCTAGCAGCTTGAGGAGGACGAATCTCGGCGTGCTTTCAACTAGGAAGTTGAAGAAGACTCCTGGGTGCTCACCTTCGTACCATCAATTGCTAGGTTTTCTTTCTTAGCAGTCGGCATTGAGCTCTGAGCAGGAGCTATGAGCAGGCCGGCGTCGTTTCTTTTGCGCTGATGCTGTCCTACACCAATACGCCGCCTGTGGGCACCATAGGCCTGAGGTAAGTCAGGGCTTTTGAAGCTCATGACCTAAGGGCTTAGGATCTCAAATCTGAGCCTTAATGACGGGCTAAATCGATCGTGGGAGTTGAAAAACCAAGTGCCTACTGGTTTTTTCTCCATGAAAGCTTGCTCAAATTTGTTAATAGTGTTCATAAACACTAATAGTGTTGCTTAACACTAATAGTGGTCACAACCATCAAAGGAGGAGGTCTTTAACACTAAGGAGGCTCTTCCTCTCATCAATATTGGAGGCCAAGCACACACCATAAGTGCCACATTATAAGTCTTCATCATCAACCCGCTTCTATGCTTACCTTGGCAAGCTTTCAAGGAGAAATGTTGCAACCATAAGCCATTGTCTTCATCCCATAAGCCAAAGAGGTTGAAGTTTTCTGGTTTTTCATCATCAAACTCAGTTCCTTGAGTGGTTTAAAGTTGGACACATGTACACTAAAAGTGCTTATCTTTAATGTTTTTGTGTATCACCCTTGAGGCTCTTGTTTGTAAGAGGCATAGGCATGTCATATGCCATATGCTCTCATTTCCCAAGCCCAAGGCATGTTATTCCGCTGCATACTCAGCATTTTCATCTTCTAAGATGAGTTTTAAGGTTGAGAATAGCATCCCTAAGTTCTCTACCTTGTTGATGGTCATGTTTTTGATAAACATTTCTTGGCATTGTATTTGTAAGAGGCATAGGCAACATTATGAGCCATGCCCTCACCTTCTTGAGTCAAAGAATGATGTGCCTTATTGGTTTGAGCATTTACCTCAACCACTTACTCACTTTCACATTAAGCTTGTACTTTCAAACCCTAATGGGTATCATGTAACCAACATGCACAAAAGCTCTTGTTGTAATTATGGAGTAGACACTGCCCTTGACCAATCTATAAGGTAAGACCCTCCCTTTCCCTTTCCCATATAAATCTACCTCATAACCATTACTCTAAGGAATTCCCTCATTGCCCATGGAGGAGGTATGGTATGCAGAGAAGCATCAAGCATGTTGAAGGAACACCTATATGCAAACCACTTAAGCAAGGGTGGCAGCCTTGTGTTGTTTATTGTGTGAGAATGGTCGTGGAAAGCATGTGGAAGCAATGGCATGTATGTCCAAAGAATGTCAACTACAAGAGGTCAAGCAAGCACAAAGAGTGGGGTGCACCATCATTAAGGTGTACATCTTCATTGACATCAAATAAAGACTTAGCATTAGGAAGTGAATGGGGTCTTCTTGGGCCCTTTAATTTGCCCAAGCCTAATCAAGGTGATTAAGGAATAGCCAAATGGGGGGTTGCCATGTGGACTGAAATGTTGGGTTTGTAAGAGAGGTATAAGAGTGGTCAAAGGGTGCACTTTTTCCCCCAAAAAGGGGGGGAGACAATTTTACAATTTTCGGACCTCCATAACTTCTACATACAAGCTCCGATTTGAGCAGAGATTATAGATCCGTGATCTACGCATCAAGAGCTTTCGATAGATATGTTACATGATATGGTTTTGTCCGCTAGATTTTAAATTCCATTTTCTCCCCAAAATTCAAATTTGAATAAAGTAGCCGTTTTGAAGCTTCTAATTAGAAAACGTTTCTTCTTAAGAGAAAAGGTTTGACTCCTTAAACTGCAAAATAAAAGGGACCAAGAGCCTTCCATTGAGGTCCTAATGATGGCATCATTGTATTAGCCTCTAGGGCTCTAGGAACATAGTTGTAAGTCCTAGATAACCACACCACCATGAACATTCTTGTGAGCCTAATGTTATAAAGGCAAGTTTTTTTTTTCTTTCATATGTCCAATACCACCCATTCCAAGCTCATTTTTTCATGGCTGGTATTGAGGGGGGGGTATTAAGATATAGGCCTTGGAGCCTTAGTGAACAAGGGTGTAGAAGGTGTGTGGGTGTGAATGGTCCTAAGGGAGCCACCTAACCCTAGGCCACTAGCAAGCCTATTTAAAGGCACATGCCAAAGGCATTTGTATGAGCATGAAGCTTAGTTGTATTTTGAGCAACTTAATAAGCAAGTTCTTTTCTTGTATTTTGGGTCTCTCTCTCTTCCACACATTTTGATCTAGCATAAGCACCACAAATTTTATCAACCAAGGCACCCGTACAATGGCCGCGTAAGGACCAAAGGCCAACCACCCATTGTATAGTCCGCACGTACTGCCATGTGGACATCCATGCTGCCTCTGACCAAAAGGGCACATGCGTACCACACCTTTGCCTGTGCACCACCACTGTACCTTTCCCCAGGCTCATGCAAACCAGTGAGTTGATTGGCACACTTTGATGGTACACCGTCCCTTTCACCCATACTTTGCTCAGTACCGCGACTGTACCCTACACCTATATAAACCCCCGAGTGCCCCATGGCCTGTAGCTCATTGCATAGAGTACACTCCTAGGCTACACCCTGCACAACGCCGTACCGCCAAGCCACACCACCACTCTGCACCTGCACACTGTGCTTACTGTACGTGCAGCCGTCCCTTGCAGCCTTTCTCCAAGCACCCTCTAATCAGCCCATTTTCAGTCACCCCACCTGTGTGTCCTTAACTCTTCTCCCCCCATGTGAAGAGACTTACAGTAGCCCTCACTGCTTCAAGCAAAATGTTTTTGCCTTTAGGACATCTCACAAATCCCCCTCCCCTCCCATTTGCGCAGACTTTAGCAAGAGGTTTTTGAACTTAGAGAAGGTTCACACGCTGCAGTTTTTTGCTTATAGAGTGAGCAAACGATCTCGAAATCGAGATCCGACTGAAGCATTACAATTGCACCGACGAGAACTATAAGGCGGTGATCAAGATGGCCCCATCCTAGAAACACCAAAATGTCATCTCGGGAGAAGCACGCAACAATGAGCTTAGAGAAGATGCTCCTAATGCGGCTCTAACCCTCCCATTGCAAGCTCCACAAGGGAACTGTGGCGAGGTTAGCTTGGTTATCATTTAAAAATAATTTTAAATTATTCTTCAATATTAAGATGCAAATTTTTTTGTTGAAAAATGTTAGAAATTCTATGAAGCTAGAAGTGATGTTTTATTTTATAATTGAAATTGCTATTTTTAAGAGAAAGAGTACAGCTATTTTTTTTCTCATGGCTTCGACGCTAACTCTATTTCCATGCTTGTGTACCCAGGCGACGTCGTTAGCAAGCCCCGAAGATCGGCCCATGGTATCCCTCATACCATTGGGAGAATGAGGTTCGTCGATTGAGGCAAGTGATTGTGACGCTGTCTAGTTCTGAGGGCCTAGGCTAGTGTGGTGAAGAAGCCCACCCTAGTGCGTAGACATCCCTCTGAGGGGTGGGAGGATCGAGCAACGGCGGAGCCTGAGGGGGCGACACGCTGGCTTGAGTCCTCACCAAGCGATGAGGTGTATGGTCCCGTAGGGTTTTTCCCAGCATGTAGAGACTGGAAGGCCGAATTCTAGATCATCGATAGTATATAGCAAAAGAATAAGAGAGCCGATTTGGCTTGTATGGAATTGATTCTTGTATAAACTTTTTTTTCTATAAATCTTGTCTTTGGCATTATTATATTGTGGAAAGAGGCTGTTTTAGTGAACCTTGTGAAAGGGCCTTAATTAAGGAACATGTTTATTTATAACAGTCGGTCATTTGAAAGTACACCTAAACCGCCAAAACTACACCTCATTTTTTATTCTACCAAAAAAACTCCAAAAATGCTAGTTTTTTGCCCAAAAAAGGTAAAATTTAGAATGAACCTCTTAAAAAATACAAAAAAAACTAAAATTTCATACTTAAATACTCAAAATTAACTTTTTGAACTTCAAAAAGTCATGCAAATTTGGACGTATAAAACCATCATTTTTATTGAAAATAAAATACATTATCAAAAAGTGACATCTAAAGATCTAGCATTCCTTGTTCAAAAGATCCTTCACTTCCTCCCATAAAATTTGTATGGTTTGTTGTTGAAGGTAACTAGATTTCTTTCGAGTGAAGCCATAAATAATAATTTTCACATCATCTTGATTGATATTATGTGTCATGGTGACTGTCCTCGATTTTCTTTCCCTTTGGGCTTGCCTTAATTATCTCTAGGTATACTTTCTTGTTAGTGCATCTTCCCCGCTTATTTTGAACTAGCGAACATCAATTGACTATACCCTTTGATTCTCTTCTTGAATTTTGATGATCTTTGTGAATCAAAAGGGATATCCACTCTCATCATTTTCTGCTAAGATAATAATTATAATCCCCATTGTGAGCTGATTAACATTTTCTTTCCACATTTTGTTCTCTTATTGGAGTCATTTGCTTGTTTTTCTTACACCAATATAAGCTTCTTGAGTCTCTCCATACATAAGTCTCTCTAGCTCTTCAATTAATTCTAGAGATTATTCTCTCTTCTTCGATAGCTCAGTGATGCACATGCCAAAGAAATGCTGCTAATATTTTTATTTCAAATTGCTCTGACACATTTTTCAAGTTCCAAAATCCACTCAAAATTTTACACTTTCATGACATAAAATAAATTTCACCTTAAAAAATCTTAAAAATTTGTTGTAAAACCATCATTTGTTACTACCAAATCAATGGAGACTTCAATTTACATCAAAATTTCAAAAACAAAGATTTTCACATCTTTAAATCAAATTCTTAAGATAACTTCTCTAAATTTGAATTGAATACTTAAAAAAAAATTATAACAAAAAATCCTCTTAAAATAATGCGGGGGGACTAAATGTCATTAATTATACTTTTCACCATGTCCTTTTTATGATTCTTGATTGCTTTTGATGAGATTTATGATGAATTTATAGTAATGAAGACATTTCCATCACACAAATAACCATGCTTTCCAAAAACTAAATGTGGTTTTTGTAATTTTCTCAAAGAGGACAAGATCCTGATCACAATTCTATTTTTCAAATAAGAAATTTGATTTTGTTAAGTGCTTGCTTTTCACAATTTGGTGATTTGCATGTTTTTTGGTTATTTAAAGAATGAAGGAAAGAAACAATGCTTAATTTGACCAAATTAAGCATGGTTGCTTTCTTACATGCTTTAAATAACAAAAAAAAAACAAATCTTTAATTGTGAAAAACAAGCACTTAAGCAGTGAGATTTCTTTTATGATCTCATCCTCTTTGAGAAAAGCACAAAAAACACATTTGCTTTTTGAAAAGCGCAATTCCTTTTGTGATGAAGATGTCTTTTATAATATAAGTTCATCACATGTCTCATCAAAAGCAATCATTAAATGATCATAGTCCCCCCCCTGCACCCCTTTTTCCCCTCCCAAATATGTTACTAGCCATCTCTTTCCTCCCAAAAGTGCCACATGTGTCACCAACCACCCATCTCCTCCTCTAAATTGAGAAGGTCTAGGGAAGAGTTGTATTCTGGAATAGAGCCCCTCCCCCCTCGCCCAACCCCCGGTCTTGCATCCCCCCTTTTTCCCTCCAAAATGTGCCATTAACCACCCATTTCCTCCCAAATGTGCCACCAACCACCCGTCTCCTCCCAAACGTGCCACCAACCACCCATCTCCTCCTTGCTCCTCCTCTAAATTTTAGGAGGTGCAGGGCAGAGTTGTATTCCAGAATACAGCCCTCCCCTTGAGCTCGAAAAAATGCAAGATTTGGAGTCACTATCTCATTTTGAGTTCCGGAAGCCGCCTCCTTCCTGTATTCCAGAATACAGCCCTCTAGAGCTCGAAAAAATGCAAGATTTGGAGTCACTATCTCATTTTGAGTTCCGGAAGCTGCCTCCTTCCTGTATTCTGAAATAGAATACAGGAAGGAGGCAGCTTCCGAAACTCAAAATGAGATAGTGACTCCAAATCTTACATTTTTTTGAGCTCTAGGGGAGGGCTATATTCTGGAATACAACTCTGCCCTGCACCTCCTAAAATTTAGAGGAGGAGCAAGGAGGAGATGGGTGGTTGGTGGCACATTTGAAAGGAAATTTGTGGTTAATGGCACATTTCAGAGGGAAAAGGGGAGGGGGAGGGGGGAGGAGGTGTGGGGATGCTTTTTTTTATTGGGGGGGGCAGGGGGGATGGAGGTACAGGCCATAAATGGGAGGGGTGGGGGTGTGGGCGGAAGGGGCGGGGAATGGAGGGGGTGGCGCAAGTTGGGGGGGGATGGCAGGGCACGGTGGGGTTGCATAGCTTTTTTGGGGGGGGGAGGGAGGGAGGTGGGTTAAGTTGGGGGGAGGGTGGGGAATGGAGAGGGTGGGACAAGTGGGGGGGTGAAGGGTCGAGGCGGGGCGAGGCAGGGTGGGAATGCGGGGGTGCCGAGTTTGTGGGGGGGGAGGGGAGGGGAGGCAGTGTAGTGCTGGGAGGGAGCCGTGTGAGAGGGGAGCAGGCCGGGGGCAGAGGGGGGTACAAGGAGCAGTTGGGGGGGCGCAGGGGAGAGGAGGTGCAGTGTGGATTGTGGGAGGAGAGGGTAGGGCGGTGGGGGTGATGTGGGGTGGGCGGAGGGAGCGCAGGGGGGGTTGGTGTGGTGGGGAGCAGGCAGCAAGACTTTGATTTTTAATGAGTTCATAAATTTATATTACAAAAGATATATTCATCACAAAAGCAACTGATCTTTCCAAAAAGTAAATGTGCTTTTCATGATTTTCTCGAAGAGGATGAGATCAAATAAGAAATCTCACTGTGTTCAGTGCTTGCTTTCCATAATTAGTGCCATTTGCATGCTTTTTAGTTATTTTTAGCATGCAGAAAAGCAACCATGCTTAATTTGGCACAGTATGCTATAAATAACCAAAAAATATGCAAATCTTTAATTGTGGAAAGCAATCACTTAACAAAGTTAAATTTCTTATCTGAAAATAGATTCTTCATTAGGATCTCGTCCTCTTAGAGAAAAGCAAAGAAAGCACATTTGCTTTTTGAAAAGCACTTTTTGCTATTTGGAAAGCACGATTGTTTTTGTGATGATGAAAATCTCTTCTCTAATATAAATTTATCATAGATCTTGTCAAAAGCGGTCATAAATAAAAAAACACGTGGTGTTCACCCCCTGTCCCACATTTTCTAAAGATATTTTTTTGTTATAACAATGTTTTTGTAGTATTTATATCTTAAGAAGATGTAAATATCTTTGTTTTTTAATTTTTAAAAAATAACAATCATTTTAATTCCTAAAATTTTGATTTAAATTGAACTCTCCATTGATTGGTAATAACAAATGATTGTTTTAGACCAAATTTGTAAGCTTTTTTAAGATGAAAATTAATATTTGTCATGAAAGTGACCAATTTTGAGTGGAGTTTGGAACTTAAAAAAGTGTCCGAGCCATTTGAAACAAAAATGTCACTAAAACTGTCTAAAATAAAGTTACTAATTTTTTCCACATAAATTATTAGTTTTTTTCACATTTTTAGGTGATTTTAGGTGTTTTTTTGGAGGGACCAAAACTACACCTCATGCCTTGTTGTATTTTGAAACGGTTATATGTTTTATGTCAAATAGCATGGTATGATTAATTAGAAAACAAATTGACGCGTGATTGAGTAGGGTGGAAAGTGGGAGGATGGAATGCCCCGACGGCATCGTCCTATGGACGGGTGGAACCGATTAGTCGGGTAGCTTTCCAACATATTAAGTGAAATCCCTATGCTAGATAAATAGGTTCTCGAGCAACTCTATTCTAGAGAGAGACTAGGCAAGTGGCCGTGCCTTACATGGATGAGGAAAAAAGCATTGTCTCTAGGAATCAAGATTAGTATTTGCCCAAATTATGATTAATTACCTATGGGTGATTTGATTTTTAAAAGACCACGCTCCTCCTATGAAATAGGACTAGATCTTACCTACAAATCATATCCTTGAATCTTTGCATGGTCAAGGTGTCGACGAGTAGGACATTTTCTCCAAGTTAAGACTTTGTAGACTCTCTCAAGTGTTTACAATTGGTATCAGAGTCGATCTTAGCTCCTAGGACCGCAATGTATGTTTTACCTAACATAATGCTAATTAATAAAAACACCTTATTAAAGAACAAATTGAATTGATGTTTGAATGATTATAGGAAGAAGAAGATGCCTACTTGAGATTTCTAGTTTTCCAATGCATCTTCGAGACCCCTTGTCACTCCTCAAATTTCCATGACACCATGGTGTAGATACTATAGAAGACGTCCCTCCCCTATTTCTCTCATATAGAAAGAGGATGGGGTAGAGATTTCTAGAGTCACGGGCTAAGATATTCATCCAAGCGGATCGAGTTGGGAACCTTACCACCGACCTAAAGTGGATTCGTTGGATTGAAACGTTGAAGATGGTTCGTTTATTCTTGTTCCTGGGTGGCGGGTACTCCCAGGCCTGACACCTTTGTGACTATCGATGGGATTCACATACCACAGGACTGCTGGGTGTGTGACCGAGTGCTGGGTGTGTGATTGAGTGATGCAGGTCTTACCAGCCGATAGAGTAGTCGTGTTGGGACTAACCCAATCCAAATTCTACCACCCTTACCATCAGTTTTTTGAGTCTTCGAAACTACAGTGGAACCCCCATACTTCACCTATGTGGACCACTCTACCCTTATGTCATAGTCAAGATTAGGAATTTCCCTTCATGTCAAATAAAGACTAATTATATTAGTCTTAGATCTTTTTAATAAAACTTGTCCTTGTAAATATTTGGGAAATAAAATGATATCAATGTTTTACTTTCAAAAAAGCTTAAGCGTTGTGCAAAGTATGAATCTTGTAATCTTAAAAATTTAATCTTACAATGATGGACAGGACGATCAGCCTCCACTTCCCAATGCGCTTTACACCGGTATAAGAGAAGAAGATCCTACTCAAGCAAATAAAACCTTCCTCCTTTAAGGGAGAAGGTTCAAAGATTGAGAAGGATGCTGAAGTCTCGATTGAAGAGATGGACGATTATTTCTCTGCTAAACTCTAGTGGAAACAATGGTGCCGTGATAAGGGAGTCACCGAGCATTCTCAAACATGGGAAGACATCAAGCAGGTCATGAAGGAAAGATATCTTCGCCCATCCCATGAATCCATAAAGATGAATGAGTTTTTTAGTCTTAGGCAGTGCAGCTTAACTCTCGAAGACTACTATTCCAAATTTATCACTCTTTAGAAGTATACCCTAGCTATGACTACTTCCCAGAGCAAGTGGCTCATTCTGCCAAGGTTTAAATGAACCCTTAGATTCTTGCCTCGAAGCAATGAGGCCAAGCACGTTACATGATACTTATCATACGAGAAAAGCCTCTTGTTAAAGAACTAAGGTCCGACAAAGCTAAGCCTTAGAAAAGAGATCTTACCCCCTGAGGCAAACCCTAAAGATTATCCCTACAAGAAACCCGAATAGAATTTCCCCTACTACAATAGGGGGTGGCAAAGCAACTCTTTTGTTCCCCATTCCTATGCTGCTTAGTCTAGAGAAGGCCCCTTGTGTTTTGAATGCAATGATCCGAGACACTTTAGGGCCAACTGTCCCAAGCTGGCAACATCGTTTCCCCAAGGTGGCAAAGGAAATCAAGGTCGCAGAGCCCCTATCCACTAAGGTGCAAGAAGCGTTGGACGTGTCAAAGGCCGTGGAGGAGCAATTGCTAGAACCTCGTGTACTATTATAAGTGAAGAACCAACCTTGGAAATGGCTGAAGTAGAGCGCGCCACCATCTATGCGGCGGCAGTAGAACATCAAGGTTCGAATCAACAATTAATTGGTGTAATCCAAACCCCAACCACTCATCGCAGTAAGCCATTCGAGCTTTTGATTGATTGTGGAAGTACCCATTCATTTCTTTCTCCTAGGTTTTTGATTAAACTTGGGTCAAAAAACAACAAGAAGAATGATTGTAAAGTTAGCTAGTGGAAAAGAAGTAGTATCTTGCTACTCTATAGGAAACCTTGATTTTGAGCTGGGTAATGAGCAAACTCATAGACACTTTAGAGTCCTCCCTTAGGAATTTATGATGAAATCCTTGGGATGGACTGGTTAATTACAAACAAAGCTAGTATTCATTGTAACCAGGGGAGTATCACTTTTGAAAATGAGCATGGCGAGAGCGCACCACCATCTATGCGGCGGCAGTAGAACATCAAGGTTCGAATCAACAATTTGGTGTAATCCAAACCCCAGCCACTCATGGCACTAAGCCATTCAAGCTTTTGATTGATTGTGGTAGTACCCATTCATTTCTTTCTCCTAGGTTTTTGCAAAAATTAAACTTGGGTCAAAAAACAGCTAGACGAATGATTGTAAAGTTAGCTAGTGACAAAGAAGTAGTATCTTGCCACTCTATAAGAAACCTTGATTTTGAGTTGGGTAATGAGCAAACTCATGGACACTTCAGAGTCCTCCCATTAAGAATTTATGATGAAATCCTTGGGATGGACTGGTTAATTGCAAACAAAGCTAGTACTCACTGTAACCAGGGGAGTATCACTTTTGAAAATGAGCATGGCCAAGTAGTATCTGTTCTCAGGGTTAAATAGGTAAACCTAGATCTAGGGTAGTCAAGGAAAAACACCTTCTCAAGGGAGCACATAAGGGGCAACAAGTTTTCCTAGTCAAGCTCAATAAAGCCGTTGAACCTAGTAAGGAGGTAGAACTCTCTTGGCTCCAAGAATTTCCTAACATCTTTCCTGAGACAAGCTTACAGGGCTGTCGCCTCCTCGAGAAGTCGATCAATGAAATCGAGGTGATCCCTAGAGCTCAACCCATCTCAAAAACTCCCTATAAAATGTTCCTTCCTAAAGCCATTGAACTTAAGGAGCAACTTTCGCTACTCATTGAGCAAGGATTTGTACACCCCAGTAGCTCTCCTTGTTTGGGGAGCACCTATTCTTTTCCAAAAGAAGAAGGAAGATGCTCTTTGCCTTTGCATAGATTATCGAGGGCTAAATCAAGTCATCATCACTCTGCCAAGAATAAGTATCCTATCCCTCGCATTGACGAGCTTCTTGACAAGCTTCATGGGGTGAAAGTTTTTTCAAAAATAGATTTGAGGTCTGGTTACTATCAGATCAGAGTCAAGGAAGCAGATATACCCAAGACAGCCTTCGATACCCGTTATGGCCACTACGAGTTTACTCTAATGTCATTCGGGTTAACCAATGCTCCTACAACCTTCAACCACCTAATGCAAGATATATTCCGTCCTTACTTGGATGAATTTGTGCTTGTCTTTTTTGATGACATCTTAGTCTACTCCGAGTCAATGGAAGAACATGAGGAGCATGTGCATAGAGTTTTGCAATTGCTACATATACATAAACTCTATGCTAAGAAGAGCAAATGTACCTTCTTTACTCATCAAATCGAGTATCTTGGGTTCATCGTCTCTGAATATGGTATCTCAATAGATCCCGTCAAGGTCAAAGATATACTGGAGTGGCCACCCCCTAAATCACCTCGTGAAGTTCATGGGTTTTTGGGAATCATAGGATAGTGTAGGATTTTTATCAAAGATTATGCCTTGGTAGCTGCACCCTTGACGGATCTTCTTAAGAAGGATTGCAAAACAGTGTGGCTGCCAATCCATCAAAACAGTTTTGATCAGCTCAAGGCCATTATTACTTCTGCCCCAATCTTGAAACTTCCTGATTTCACCAAGGAGTTTGAAGTGGTTGATGCCAGTAGTCTAGCACTTGGTGGTGTCTTAGGCCAAGAAGGAAGACAAGTCGCTTATACTTCCCGCAAACTGAAGCAATATGAAGAAAATTATGCCACCCATGATTTGGAGATCTTAGCAGTTGTTTATTGCCTCAAATTATGGAGACATTATCTCTTGGGGGAAAAATTCCGGCTTGTAAACTGACCACAAAAGTTTGAAGTGGATCTTCACCCAACCTAACCTCAACATGCGACAGAGGAGATGGATTGAAATCCTACAAGAATGTGACTTTGACATCAAATTCCGCCCTGGGAAAGATAATGTGGTAGCAAATGCACTGAGCTGCAAATCTTTCTTAACTGCAATCTTGATGCCAAATGATCCCATAATACTGGTCAAGGTGAAAGAAGTCTTATCTCATGATCCAGATTATCAAAGGATGGTGAAGTTAGTAGAAGACGGGGGAAATTAAGAGAAGGAGAAGAATCTAATCAAGGGATACTCCACTCATGAAGAAAACCTCTACCTCAATCACATGCTATGTATCCCTAAGGATCGTGCTTTAAAGAAACTAATCCTCCATGAAGCTCATGATAGTCCTACTGTAGGGCACCCAGGATATGCAAAAACATTAAATACCGTAAGGAGAAGCTTTCATTGAGCAGGCCTAAAAAATGATGTCCTTCGGTACTTAAAGTAATGTCTCTCATGCTAAAGGATCAAAGGTAGAAGGGTCAAGATGCCTGGGAAACTTCAACCCTTGGATATTCCCCAAATGAAGTGGGAGTGCATTAGTATGGATTTTGTCACAAGTCTCCCCACTATACAAGGAGGATATGACTCCATTTTGTAGTAGTGGACTTGCTTAGCAAAGTAGCTCATCTTATACTAGCAAAGAAGACCTTCAAAGCTTCTGATGTTGCTCGATTGTTCATCAAGGAAGTCTTCAAACTTCATGGTCTCCCAAAGAGGATAGTAAGTGACCGAGATTCTGACTTCACTTCAAAGTTGTGGCAGTCCTTATTTCAAGCCTTGGGCACTCAACTTTACTTTAGCACAACTTATCATCCAGAGACCGATGGTAGACTAAGAGAATCAATCACAGGTAATTAAAGACATTCTCAAAGCATATTGTGGATGGGAGCCAAGAAGATGGATTCAATACCTTCCTCTTGTAGAATTTTCCTACAATACATCGTATCATCAGAGCATAGGAATGTCACCATTCAATGCACTCTATGGGCAAGAATGCTGAATCTCCTCTAAATTTCTCTGATTCAACCATAAGAGTTGAGGCATCTAGGAAAATGCTCGAAGAGATAGAGGAACAGACGAAGGCAATCCAAAATGATATTAAAGCTACTCAAGATCGGCAAAAGCATTATGCCGACATTTAGAGGTCTGAAAGGATCTTCAAGGAAGGAGAAAAAGTTCTTCTATGAGTGCAACCCAAACAAAGTTCTCTAACACTTGGCAAATATAAGAAACTCAACCCTAGGTATTGTGGTCCCTATACAGTTATCAAGTGTCTAGGTAAAAGTTCTTATAAACTCTAGCTCCTAGCCCATATCAAAATCGATAATGTATTTCATGTAAGTTTGTTAAAGCCTTATGTACCCAGTCTCGATCATATTCTTAATGATGACGAAGTTGTAATCCCTACTCAAGGAGTCCTTGAATTATAGCCCAGTAGGATCATAGATTCTAGAGAAAGGCAACTCTGTAATAGAACTCCGTAATAGAACTCTTGTAGAACATCTATAGTACAATGGAAAGATTACCCTGAAGAGAGTGAAGCTACACTCTTAAAGGATTATCCCCAATTCATGTCATTAATAAAGAAATGTCCCTGTAATAGATGAATTTTTGAGTTTTATGGTGTAAGATATTTCTACTTAGAATCTTCAAATTTTGAGTCCAAATTTAGAATCTACATGCGATTTTACCCTAGTATACGATTTTATAACATCCAAAATGGACACTAGGTCAAGCTTATACGCGAATTTTAGTTATTTTTAGTAAAAAAATGACAACCTTTAAACCTTAATAAATACACGACCAGGCATCTAATTGATGGAAGGTCTGCACCCCAACGACCAAGGGAACATCTCAGACATTTTTGTTGAAAACCAATTTTTGCCCCCTGAGCGCTTCGGCACACAAACAAGGCCGACGTCCCAAATTTGGGGACCCCACCCCAAAAAGGATCATACACACTCACCAGGGTGCCCATATAATGGCCACGTAAGGACCAAAGGCTGACCACCATTGTATGGTCCACACGTACTGCCATGTGGACATCCATGCTGCCTCTCACCAAAAGGGTACATGCGTAACACACCTTTGCTTGTGCACCACCATCGTACCTTTCCCTAGGCTTATGCAGACTAGTGATGATCAGCAGACCAGTGATGATCAACAGACTTTAATGGTACAATGTCCCTTTCACGTGTACTTTGCTCAGTACCGCGACCGTACCTTGCATCTATCTCACCATGGCCAGTAGCTCATTGCGTAAAGTACACCCCTAGGCTACACCCTACACAACTTCATACCGCCACTATGCGCCTGCACAATGTACTTGCTGTACATGCAGCCGTCCCTTGAAGCCTTCCTCTCAACACCCCCTAATCAGCCAACTCTTAGATAAGCCCATTTTCAGTCACCCTCTCCTCACCCTTGTGAGGAGAGGGTGTCCTTAACTCTTCTCTCTCTCTCTCTCTCTCTCTCTCTCTCTCTCTCTCTCTCCCCTTTGGTGTGAAGAGACTTACAATAGCCCTCACCCCTTCAAGAAAAACGTTTTTTCCTTTAGGACATCTCACAAATCCCCCTCCCCCCCATTTGTGTAGACTTTAGCAAGAGGTTTTTGAGCTTAGAGAAGGTTCACATGCAGCAGTGTTTTGCTCATAGAGTTAGCAAACGATCTCGGAATTGAGATCCGACTGAAGCATTGCGATCACAGCTTTAAGCAATACAAGGCGATGATCAAGATCGCCCTATCCCAAAAATGCCAAAATGTCGAGAGAAGCACACAACAATGAGATTAGAGAAGATGCTCCTAATGCGGGCTCCACAAGCGAACGACGGCTAGGTTAGCTTGGTTATCATTTAAAAAGAATTTTAAATTATTCTTTAATATTAATGTCAATAAATCAAGAAAGAAGATACAATTTTTTTTGTTGAAAAATGTTAGAAATTCTATGACGCTACTATTTGAAGTGATGTATTTTATAATCAATGGTTTGTATTGAAATTTCTATCTTTAAGAGAAAGAGTATAACTATTTTTTTTTCTCCTAGCTTCGATGCCAACTCCGTTTCCGTGCTTGTGTAGCCGAACGGCCTCATTAGCAAAGCATGAGATTGGTCCATGGTATCCCTCATACCATTGGGAGAATGAGGTTCGCCGATTGAGGCGAGTGATTGTGATGTTGTCTAGTTTTCTCAGGGCCCAAGCTAGTGCAGTGAATAAGCCTACCCTAGTGTGTAGACATCCCTCTAAGGGGTGGGAGGATCGAGTGACGAAGCCTGAGGGGGCGACAGGCTGGCTTGAGTCCTCGCCAGCGGCGGACGATGAGGTGTATGGTCCCGTAGGGTTTTGCCCAGCATGTAGAGGCTGGAAGGCCGGATTCTAGATCATCGGCAGTATAAAGCAAAAGAACCGATTTAGCTTGTATGGAATTGATTCTTGTATAAACGTTTTTTTTTCTATAAATCTTGTCTTTGGCGTTATTATATTGTGGAAAGAGGTTGTGGAAAGAGACTATTTTAACAAACCTTGTGAAAGGACCTTAATTAAGGAACATGTTTATTTATGTCAAACAGTGTGGTAGGATTAATTAGAAAACAAATTGACGCATAAGTAGGTTGAAAAGTGGGAGGATGGAATGCCCTGATAGCACCATCCTACAGCCTGCTACCCAATCAAGGCCCTACAGAAGAGGAGCAAGAAGCTGAAGCAAGACGCAAGGTGCTAAGGAAGAGAGGCAGAAGTAAGCCTTTTTTGATCTCAGAACCTTTTTGAAATACCACCCCCGAATAGCTCCGTTGATTTCCCTCCTCACTACACAGAAGCAAGGCCCTCCTCTCCTCGCTCTACTCACTTCAACACATTGGAGAGTCTTCGATGGGCCAAAACAGGGAGCTTTTGGTCAAGCCAAGAATATGCTAAGAGTGTACATGTGGCCCATGGAGCAATACCAAACTTTGCACTGGGATTTTCTCATATGGCTAGGGAGCTCACTGCACAAATGAGAGATTGTATTTACCACCAATAGGAGGTGGCATCCGTGGCCCAATGAGAGATGTTATTGGCCAAATATCAAGAGAGGCAGATCTCCGAAGACTTGTACACCGCCAATCTCAACAACCTCCATCTCTAGAACATGCTCAACGAGAAGGAGCAACAGCTCGGGCATGCCATCTCCAATATCACAGAACTCCAACAAGCTCAGGAAGCCGCACAAAGGGCCCACCATGACCTCTCATTAGCCTAGACCGTCACCATAGACTCCCAACACCAAGCTATGGCTGCAGAAGAGGCACTCATAAAGACCGAGCTACGGCTACAATGTTACAGGGAAATCTCGAAGGAGACCCTCTGTGAGATGGAGGTTGCACTGGTTGGATGCAGCTAAGGCCAAAGCGGCATAGCCCCCCACCGACACCATCTGACACATCCTCCAGTGCAACATAACGAAAGGTGGAAGCACTCATGGATATGACCACAGAGCTTCCCCTACTCACCCTCCCCCCCAAAAAAACCCCTTCCAGCTTCTCAACCTCCACTACCGGAGTGTCTGCCTTAACCTGCTCTAGCACAACATTTTTCTAGATGAGCCACTCTCCTACACATCCTATAATTATATCATCACCAAGCTCCCCCTCTCCAGCATCACCCTCCTACCTCTCTTCTTCTTCCAAGGGCTCATCTCTTTCACCCACCCCTAGATCTTCTACGGGCTCCCTACCCATCCTCTCCAAGCCACCCTCATTAGCCACCAGTCTCACCTACTCTGCTTCAACCAACCAACAGAACCAGTGGATCTCATTGACCTCTTAGTTCTCGATGGCTTGTGTACATACCCCTACTCCTCTCACAAAGGACAGCTGACGTTCTATGACATCTCCACTGTAGGGGTTCGCACATAGTCAATTCTGCATATCACTCCCTCCACGGCAACAACTCCCTCCATAATCCACCGCATGCCTTCTTATCCTCTACCAGCAGTGCCATGTACAGATGGAAGTAATGGAAGCCATGGGCATCATCTAGTTTGATGACTCGCATATGGCCTTCTCGATGGACTCACACCTCAGGAAGCTACGAAGGTAAAGGAATTTTTTGATCTCATGGCCCAAAAGACCACAAAGATGACACTCACGATAGCAACCACGATGGAAATGATGGAGGAGACGACAGCCAAAGGACACAACCACCTCCACCTCCACCACCCTCATTGGTTGTAAGATTCCTCCGTCTAGCTTTTGAGGTTTAAAGGTGTAAGAACCGCCCCCTTCTGTTCTTGTAATCATCCCCTCTCTGAAATAGAAGAAAGATCTTGTTTGACCTTGTTTTGACCTAGAGAGAGAAAATGTCTATAGAGAGATAATTCAAAATTGAGATATCTTTGGATACAAAAATTATCCTAATGTCTAAAATGGATTCCCTTGAAATAGAAGTTCAAAATGAACTTTCCAAGGTGCATTAGGAATTAATTGAAGATGTGATCTTAGCCTAAGGGTCTACATTTTAAGAAATTTTTGGATTATGGTCCAATTAAGGTTCCAATGGGCCAATTGGATTAATCCAAGTGTTGGGATGAGATAAATCCAAAAGAATAAAAGAAAATACCCAAAAATGAGTAAATGCTCACATAAGATGAAGAGTTGACTGAGTACAAGGTTTATTAGTTAAAAATTATGAGATATTACTAAAAAAAAGATATTTTGGAGTAATGATGCATTTTTGACACCTTGGTAAGGAAAGGGGGACCTTTGAGGTAGGCACTTTTTTCACATGTGTGGAAGGGTTTTTTAATTCAAAAAAATGTGATATTTTTATCTCTCCTCTCTCCTAGAACAAACTAGATAAAAAAGGGAGCCAAACTACTGGTCCAAATCTTGTCCAAATTGAGTCAATTTGAACCTGGAAAATTCTAGAACCCAGTTGGACTTGGTTAATGGCCTCCCTCACCTATAAATAGACCCTTAGTCTTTTGTAAAAAAACTATTGGAGCTATACTATGCTAGTATTATATTAAAAATTATCCTTTAAATTTTTCTCTCTCTTGGGAGTTTGGAGCTCTCTCTCTCTACAACAACTCTTGGAGTTGCTCTTCTCTTGTTGGTGGACTAATTGATTGGTCGGGGGCTTCACTGTTAATAGAGAATGAAGCCAAACTTGGAGGTAAAATCAATTTTTATGGTTTTTTTCAATTTATCTTAATGACTTTCTTCTTCTCAACCCCTCTCAAGCTTGAGAAGCTTTCTAAATAATTGTTTTAATTCAAATCAAGCTTTTCCTTAAAGTCTTAATGCTTAATTAAGAGAAAGTGAATCTTTATGCTTATTTGTAATGCTTTCTTTAAGTAAATCTCTCTCTCTAAAAGAATAGCCATCTTTATGGCTAAATCCTTTAAAAAAGGATACTTCTCAATGATAGTCTCTTAATTCAAAACTAAACTATAGGCTTTATAAGCTAGAGATTAAGAAAATGGTATTTTTATGATTTTGTATTACCAAAATAATGGTTATTTCTTTTAGATTATTTATAAGAAGTTAAAAACTACTTTGATTGATTCTAAATGAGAAATAGATTATCATATCAATTTGAGAAAGGAGAAATAATGGAATTAGCTTAATCTATTGGGATAATCATAATTAAGTTTATGATTATGGTTAAAATTATGATTTAAATTAATAATTTGATTTTAAGCACAAAAGAGGAACTACTATCATATTTCCATTACAAGTTTTTATTCTTTAAATTTTTTTGAGAATTATCGGGTAATAGCAGCAGCGAAGCTATAGTAAATTTTCCAAAAAATAATACATGTCTTATTTTTATGCATAATGCTAAAAGAGGACTTCCTACCATATTCCAGGATTGGATATCCTATGCAAAAAGAATGATTTTCATCATATTCATGTGATTTTTTTTATAATTATGCATAATTAATTGATTATGAGAAAATAATAATTTTTGGTAAATTTATTTTATGCAAAAAGAGGAATTCCCATGATATTTAAGATCCAAGTAATTAAATGGTAAAAGAGGAATTTTTGGTAAATTTATTTTATGCAAAGAGAGGAATTCTTATGATAATTGAGATCCAAGAAGTTAAATGGTAAAAGAGGATTTTTTGGCATAATTCAAATTATGAGTATTTATCAGAAGTGTAATTTTGAGTATTATTATTTTTATTGGAAAATATGGGTAGAATTGATTTTTGTAAATCCCATGAAGCTTTTACTCAAAAAGAAGAATATTGAATAGATTTCATTTGAGAAATTTGAGAAAGAATATGAAAATATCCATCGAGAAAAAGTACCTTTAACTAGGCCAAGCAATTGGCAGAAACTTAGAAAAGTCCCATTGTTATCGAAAGTAGAAAACGGTACTAAATGTGAATGCAATGTGAATGCGTGTGATAAGATGGGAATGCGATGTGATAAGATGTGGATGAGATGTTATGTGATGTGAATAGATGTGGATATGAATGTGATAAGATGTGATGATATGTGAAAGGATGTGATGGGATGTAAATGGATGAGAATGAGATGTGATGTGATGTAAATGGATATGGATGTGAATGTGATCTGAGGAGATTTGAGTGGATGTGATGAGATGTGAATGGGTGTGATGTGATGTAAATGGATGAGAATGAGATGTGATGTGATGTAAATGGATGTGGATGTGAATGTGATAAGATGTGAGGAGATGTGATGAGATGTGATAATATGTGAATGGGTGTGTGATGTGATGTAAATGGATGAGAATGAGATGTGAAGTGATAGATGCGCATGTGAATAAATGGATGGAAGTGATAGATGTGCATGTGAATGAATGGATGGATGTGGAGAGATAAGCATGTGAATGAATGGATGGATGTGGAAAGATGTGAATGTGAATGTGAATGTGAATGAATGGATGGATGTGGATAGATGTGAATGTGAATGAATGGATGGATGATGTGGATGAATGTGATGAGATGTGAATGGATGTGATGAGATATGGATAGATGTGGATGTGATGTAATGTGGATGGAATGAATGAGATGTGATGTGGATAGATGTGGACGTGATGTAATGTGGATGGAATGAATGTGATGTGATATGGATGGAATGTATGTGATGTGATGTGAATATGATATGATGAGATGTAAATGGATGTGAATGCGATAAGATGTGAGGAGATGTGAGTGGATGTGATGAGATGTGATGATATGTGAATGTGTATGATGTGATGTGTAAATGGATGAGAATGAGATGTGAAGTAATAGATGTGCATGTGAATGAATGGATGGATGTGGATAGATGTGAATGTGAATGAATGGATGGATGTGAGATGTGAATGTGAATGAATGGATGGATGTGGATGAATGTGATGAGATGTGAATGGATGTGATGAGATATGGATAGATGTGGATGTGATGTAATGTGGATGGAATGAATGAGATGTGATGTGGATAGATGTGGGATGTGATGTAATGTGGATGGAATTAATGTGATGTGATATGGATGGAATGTATGTGATGTGATGTGAATATGATATGATGAGATGTAAATGGATGTGATGTGATGAGAATGGATGTGAATGTGATGTGATGAGACATGAATGGATGAGATGTAAATGGATGTGATGAGATGTAAATGGATGTGAATATGATGTGATGAGACATGAATGGATGAGATGTGATGTGGATGGATGTGATGTGATGAGATGTGGATCTGAATGAATATAAATGGATAAGATGTAATGTGAATGGATGGATGAGATGTAAGGTGGATGAATGTGATGTGATGTGGATCTAGGTAGATGTGAATGGATGAGATGTGATGTGAATGGATGAGATGTGATGTGAATGGATGTGATGTGATGTGATGTGGATCGGGGCAGATGTGAATAGATGTGATGTGATGTGATGTGGATATGGGTAGATGTGAATAGATGAGATGTGACAAGGATAGTTGTGGATAGATGTGATGAGATGTAATATGATGTGATTGGATGAGAATGGATGAAGACGATGGGAATACATATGACTGGATGTGGGATAAGCAATGTGAATTTATGTAAAAGAATGTGGAATAATGAGAAATGATGTGGAACAATGTGAAAAGATGAGAGTTCGTTTTAGAAACTGTATTTCTGACCTGTTTTTAAATGACTATTTTAAGTCAAGAATGCTGGGGAAGCATTTTGACCATATTGTGAATGAGGTCATGGAGACCTAAGTGATAAAGTTGCAACAGCTGACAGAGAGTCAATGGAGGACGTCTTGCGTAGCACGGTCGGCCAAGGTCTTGACCATTCGATTTAAATGGTGAGCTTCCGGTACGGTGGATGAGGAACCAAGGAAGCGGCCTATGAGTGAAGCGCTAGGTGACCTATGAAGGAGCCTAGAGGGTGCTGACCATACGGTGCTCGGGCTCTAGGTCGCCAAAGATACCCACGCATGCGTGCATCGAGGAAGAAAAATGGAACAAGGGGTTAAAGTTATTTTCTAAACTCGAGCATGGATCTGGTTGATTGTCCTTGGTCCTCAAAGGATGAGTCCATGGCTCTTTTATATGGATCTGTAGGTTGATCTTGTTGATCTTCAACAGAGAGTCCATCTGGATTTTCTTAAGTGAATATATTTCCGGTGGAAGTAGTTTCCTCTTGCGCGGGGCAGGGTTTCTCACTCCGGGCCTTGCCCTCGAATGTTCGGACTAGCTAACATCTCCACTAAAGAAGATATAATGCTTCTTTCAAACACATCATTCCAAAAGTTAATAAGCTTTGACTGTTTGAAATCATGAAGCATTGTTAAAGAAAATTTAGGCCCAAGAAAATTTAGGCATTTTTAAAACTTCAAGCATTTCTAAATCTCGAATTGAACTTCTCTTATCACTATTAATTTTAAGATTTAACAAACTTTTATCAAAAGAAAAAACATTGAAGAAACTTTTTATTTATATGGGAGATTTACATAGAGCTTTGTACACTACAATATTTGTGGTATGAATTTTTTCTTCAATTACCATCCCCCCTTAATTTTCATGCTAGTAGCTGCATATCCTTTTCCATGATTATCACATGCTTACCATGTATCGCACACAGAGCTTTGTACATATTTGTGGTATGAATCTTCTCTTCAATTACCGTCCCCCCTTAGTCTTGGTGCTAGTAGCTGCATATCCTTTTCCATGAGTGTCACACACTTAGCATGTATCACACATAGATTGGAATCTTCAAAAAGTTTCACTAAGAAAGCCTCTGCAACCTCTTGGATCGCCTCAAGCACCACACTCTACATGCAGAAGGCCATGTTATAGGAGTACAAATTCTCTCGTATTATCATTGAAAAAAAGGAGGCGTGCAGATGAAAAGCTCAATGGACTTTTGGTAGTCCCGAATATCCCAAAGAGCTCTCATGCCATAGTCTCTTCTTCGAGGTACACACCTTGATGGTACTACATTCGTCGTCTCATTGTTGGGTGACTCCAGGTTGTCTTGGTCTTCCTTGAGTCACCTAATGTCGCTTTTTTCCCTTTCTTATTTGAGAAGCTTGCTTAGTAGGCCTTGCCTCTTTAGCTTCACCACCTTGTGCTTCACCTTCTTTGCTATCACACTCAAACTCTAGGCTTTTTGAATCTTCATTGCTCTCATAATCTACCGGTCTACTCTCATGCCATAGTCTTTTCTTCGAAGTGCATGCCTTGCTAGTGCTCATTCATGCTGGGCAACTTTAGGTTGTCTCGATCTTCCTTGAGTCACCCGACTCTAAGTTGTCTTAGTCTTCCTTAAGTCACCTTACACCGCCTTTTTTCCTTTCTTATTTGAGAATCTTGCTCTCAATAGGCCTTGCCTCTTCAGCTTCAGCTTTTGCTTCACAACCTTGTGCTTCACCTTGTTCATTGTTATCACGATCAGACTCTATGATTTTTGAAATCTTCATTGCTCTTGTAATCTACTAGTCTGCTTGGTTGCCTCCACCATTCTATGTCAAATGGAACAAGTCCCACTCCTTGAGGGAGTGTGTTTTCCCACTAGTGAGATAGGTCTTGATGCATTTTGGTTTGAGTTTGTAAATCCACCACGGAAGTTGTGACCTAACCATGGCAGTGTTTTATCACCGTGCATTTAGTCCTAGGTGAAGTGATTGACTAGTGATTATGAATCCATTTGGATCCTTGAAGAGTGCCACGTTGCATAGCTGGGTTGTTGCAAGATCAGGGTGTCCAGTTTTATCCAGTTTATGCTGGACTGGGACAATGCTTGGAGAGCAAATTTTCAGGGGCAAGGTACTTAAAATGAGATCAAGCAAATAATAGAAAATACGCTTGTCCTTAAATTAACCCAATATATAACTTAAATTAATATAAATTAATCTAATTAATCAAAATTAATCAAAAATATGATGAAATGATAAACAAATGATCTTTCCATACTTAGAGTGATCCAATTTATTTTTCCATAGATGCACCGTTACAAGTACACTAGTCCCTATAGGTTTTAGATGATTTACATCAAAAATGTAATTTTACTAATTAGATTATTAATATTTACAGGCCTTCTGATAGACTGAAAGAATTTTGAAAAAGAGATAATTAAAAATCCAACCATTGGATTTGCAATTTTTACTAACCACCACATTCTACTAATGTCTCAGTATGTACCCACTCTTTTGATCTACAAGATTGAGGATTTTAAGCGGTAGCTATTGTGGGTACAAAAAGTGGCGTATATTATAACACTTTAAAGACCTTGAAATATTTAAAGAAAATAGACAAATATCTTAAAAGTTTCTCGAAAAATCAAGTTAAGCTCCATATTATGTGAAGATCTAAGGTACAAAGTGGGAATCTCATATGAGTTTATATGTAAAAGATATTAGCATTTTATGGAATCAGGTCAAATTTGGGACTGGGTGTATACATTGACTTTGTACCTAAGAAAATGAGGACTTTTGACTATCTAATGCTTAATCAAATTATGCAACTATAATTCGAACTTTGAATATGATGTTCCAACAAAAGAACTTGAAATGACATTCCTTCATTTACTAGGAGAGATTAGCCACTACTAAAGGTAAACAAATGCCTGTTTTTTTACTGTTTACAAGGTGCCTGAGTGGACAAAACTGGGCACCCTGATCTTGCAACTACCCAGCTAGCAGGTCCCGCACTTGAGCTTTGAGCCCTTTCCATGCTAATATATCTTCTGATTGTACACCAAAAGAACCAATCGAACCTCTCTATAAAATTAAGCCATGGAATATTGTAACTTGATCACATCAACAAAAATATTATTCAACCTATCATAATCATAAGTAATTCTCTTCTCTGTTTTTGATCCTGTAACCTCCATATGGTCTTTAATGAGAAATGTTCTTCAATAAAACTTGAAATTGATGAATTTTGTCTCCTCCTTGCAACCCTCAATCTATGTGGACATGAAAAACTTTACACTTTATATTGTTTCAAAGAAGTGGATCTTTTATCACCACAAATAATGATTCATAACCTTAACATCAGCATTGTGACATTCCAAATGCACTTCATCCACTTCCAAACATGACAAGACATCACCTATAATTTAATTTAGTCTTTGTTGATGAAGTTTCTTGTGATTATGATCTCTTGGAAGCAACTAGCCTTGCTTCAAATATGCTTTTAGAGCAACTCTAGATTTGTATCTCCACCTTCTCCACTAGTATCATGAAAGAAATTCCTATAATAAACCACATCAAAATAATGTTCATAAAGACATGACAAATAAAACATTGTAAATATATATAATATTAGGGAATACCAAATAATATTTATAAACAAATATTCTTGCCTTAAGGCCTACACACGTCTCTTTTGTGCACTTTCTTGCATTGGTAGAATTCCAATGGGAAGAAATTCTTGCTTTCATTGTTTGTATCCCATTGGAGTGCATTTTCGTTGACGCAACTTAGATTTCACCTTTTTGTTCTCTTCTCGAAGGTTTTTCTTGAATTGTATTGATACTTTCATAGTCTTGTTGTAAACTAACAAATTGTACTTACTCTTTTGCAAGATCAGCTGAATGGACTTGTCCATATTCTTCCAATCATTGGAGATAGATTCCTCACTTCCTCTTCCAACCTGCAAAGGCTTAATCTGTTGTGCTCGTGCAAAGCTTAATTACATGCATTAAGATTGTTTTGAGAGACATTCACATATTGTTGTCCATTGTAGCATAGCATAGCATATTGTTGTCCATTGTAGCATAGCATAATACTGATGATGTAAAGAGTTATTTTTATAGCATGATACTGATAATGTAAAGAGTTATTTTCATGCAATCATGTGCAATAGCCTAGTAACCCATGCTCACCAACAAAGGTGACTAGTGATGGTATAGCGCGAAATGGTGAACTCGCGTTGTACAATTGAAAAATAAAATATATATATACCTCATAGAAAATTATCATTTATCCTTGTCTTTGCTTGTTAAAAAGAGATTCAGAACTTGATATACGAGAATATAGAGTCTTGTAATACCTTCGCTTACGATTGAAATCATCCAATCATCCCCAAGCTTTATCTCCTCTTACTCATACTTTGACTTTTCTCTCTTTCGAAGGTCTATGGCAAAGTAGCCTTCTCTTTGCAGGGCTACGACATACTATTCTTTCTTTAAAAGAAAAGCTATGGAGTAGTAGTCTCTTCCTTATAAAGGTCATAGCAAGCTAGTTTTCTTTTCTAAGAGATTAGATAAGAATGAAGGGATATATGCATCTCAAGGTTTAGAATCACCTTGTGGCTACTAGCTGCATTCTTACAGTTTTCCTTGTAGAACCAGCAAATTGTTTGGGCCATAACTCTCTGATAAAAACTCAAAATATATTCATGTAGCCACTCAAAAGAACCGGAACACATTTGGTCTACAAGCTTACATAGGTATAATAGGCAAAAACGTCTACTTATAGACACAAACGTGCCATCTTTAGAAACGCGTTGCTTTTTCTTATTTTTAGTATGCATGGACTTTAAATATGTAAAAGTACTCTAAATACGACCTCCTATATCACCTAAATTAGAATTTCTATTTTTGGAGATACTTATCTCTTAATAGAACTATTCTTGTCTTCTTACTTCTTTTAGGATTTTTTGGAGCTAATACTTTTATTCTAACACTTTCCTAATGTTTCTAGCCTTTTTGTCTCACTCTTCTCTAAGTGCACTCTCTTTCCTTCTTGAAATCTATAATAAAGAGACACATCTTGGGAGGAGGAACCTTACAATCTCCCCCACTTAAAAGATTCGAGATGTCCTCATCTTGCGAGCTGGGGTAGTATCTAAGTAAATCCTCTTGTCTCTTCAAAAATGGTGTCTCCACTAGGTAGAAATCTTCTTTTATCTAAACATTGTTCCTAAGGAGTCCCTTATTTCATGTGTTTGGCTCGTTTTGTTGTGTCCCCAAAAGGCCTTTATTATTCTAAAGTTAATTGGCTTTATTATCCTAAGGTCATGCATCCATATACCTCATACCATATGAACCTTTTTTTTAAAATCATAATCCTTCCTTACGAATTTCTTATTCTATACCTTCATGTAATATGTTACTTAACAATTTGTCACGGAGAAACATAAGAAAATCAATCCTTTACGTAATCTAACCTATGATAGCAATTGCATAATCATAGTATCGTCTTCTAGAATACCTCTATTTATCATGTACATTACTTCACATGAATCTTGCATCAATCCTCTTCTATTTACTCATAGAAATACTTGTTGAATTCGATTATCTTTAACCATGCTATCCCTATTTCTTGACCTAATTTTGCTCTAGCTCATGATTCCTTGTAGCCAAGGATGGGCTTGATGTTCCTCTTAACTTGTTTAGGGAACCTCTTCTTGATTAACATGGAAGGACTCATATCCTTCTCGACACTTTCTATATAAAAAAGCTTTATCATAGTCTCTGGCTCACAATGCGTGGTAGCGAATGTTTGGAAATCTTGTAATGGTGTGATTTAGATGGTTCAAATGAAGATTATGAGATAAAAATGGAATGTTGGATCTTTTACAGGTTTTTTGGACGTTTTGGATCTTGTAGATTCAAAAGGGAGAAATTTTTGAAAATATAAAAGATTTGAACATCTAGTGTGGATTTTGAGTTGAAAAATATGATTTTGGTTTATACATAGGTATTTGGGAGGTTTATAGATAATATGTGCTACTTTTTGATGGGGAATTTGTTTTTCAAAAAAATGGGTTATGTTTTAGGTGCGCATGACAGACAAGCTTTCCCACATGAAAAGCATGTTAGTGCAAGGCTATTAGATGTTATACATTCAGATGTATGGGGACCGGCCAAGACTGCAACAATTACACATTGCACATAATTTATGTTACATTCATTGATGACCACACTCGAAAAGTGTGGGTTTACTTCATGAAGGAGAAAAGTTAGGTGTTCACTCACTTTCAAAGATCCATATCCCCCTAATGTCAAGTAACTACTAGGTAAACCAAGACAAGAAGGTGCTCGATATGCCATACTATTGATATTTACATGCAAACAACAATTGCAAGAGGTGAAAATCAGAACATTCTCAAGTACAAAGTAGGCCAATTCTCAACTTGGGGCATTCCTATTTTGTGGACAAGAGATCAAGCAACTAGTAATAATAAGGAGATACCAAAGTAAGGAGGTGCTCAATATACTAGACTACTAATCGTAACAATAACAACAATTACACGAGGTGAAAATCATGCCATGCTCAAAGGAAAAGTAGACTTCTTCTCAACTTGGGTCATTCTTAGGCAATAATCTATCATATGTATGCTATGCTTATGCCTTTCACATGTGTAGATTCTTATCTTGTGGACATGAGGTCAAGCAACTACTTGTAACCAAGGCAAGGAGGTGCTCGATATGTTAAGCTATTGCCGCAGTAACGCTAACAATTGTTGCCATACTCAAATGAGAAGTATGTCTCTTCTCAACTTGGGTCATTCCTCTTACACCCATGGTCAATCAATGGACATGCATGAATCAAAGCACTTGATTCCCACCAGAGAGCTCTATCATTCTCTTATTCACAAAATAAGGCTCACACTTCTACATGTCTTGGACCTTCCAACAAAAACTCCAATTCAAAACCAATGAAAATGCATTTCTTTATCTTTGAATCCGACTTGGTTCTCACTTTATTAAGAACATACACATGTGCAATACATCCAAACACTTTCAAGTGAGACACATGTGGTTTTAGGCCTATAAACTTATGTTCCAAAGTCATGCCATGAACAACTACAGTGAGAGTCCTATTATATCTCTCTGTCTCTCTTTATCTCTCTAACACTCACTCTCTCTCTAACTCTCTCTATTTCTCTTTAATTAGTCAACTCTCTCTCTCTCTCTCTCTCTCTCTCTCTCTCTCTAACACTCACTCTCTTTCTCTCTTACTTACTCTCTTTGCCTTTCTCTAACTCTCTCTTTTTAACTTACTCTCTTTACGTCTCTCTCTCTCTCTCTCTCTCTCTCTCTCTCCCTATGTATCTTTTTTGCACTCACTCTTTCTCTCTCTAATTCTCTCTTCAACTCTTTCAATCTCTCTTACTCTATCCAATCCTCTCTATTTCTCTCAAATTGTGCTGGCCAACTCTCTCTCGATGGCCATAGAGAGTACATGTGGGTGAATGATGGAGAAGGGTAAGAATAGTGAAAATAATAGTGTAGAGAAGCAAGGGTAAGAATAGTGGAAATAATAGTGTAGAGATGTTGATGCCAAGAAATTCACCTCTTAGTGAGGTCTTTAGTTTGTGATTCATGATGCCCTCATGAATGTAGGAGGGTAAAGGGCCTTTAGATCATCAAAAGTTTTATGAATGCAAAAAGATAAACTATGTTTCTCGTGATCTTGCATTGACTGCCTTGCATGGCCTCACGCACATCATTTAGTCTTCTTGCAAGTTAAATGAGGCCTTAAATTAAAAATGTTATTCGTCCGGAAATAAAACACGTGAATTGATTTTAAAAGGCGACGAGGCAGATATTGTAAAGTCTTTGGAGTTAATCAACGGAGAGAAGTAGTCTTATTCAAATTTGGTGCGCTAGTCTTATTCAATTTCGACTTGCTCAGGATGGCAAGCGATAGCTGCTAGCTTTAGCTAGCAAGTGAGGTTGTTGCCGGGCTGGACGCCCAGGATGGAGCAGAAGGATTTGTAGAGATTGATGCGGTCCTGCTGCTCCGATTGATTGGCGGAGCTGCCGCACTCGATCCCTCCGTTGATGGCATTGATGGTGGCGCCGAAGCCTTGGCCGTTCACCATGGCATCGTGGCAGGTGGGGGACTGCTGGGTCATCCAGAACCAGAGCGCGGTCTTGAAGGAGGTGGTGGCATCTTGGGCCACGATACCGGGGTTGTTGATTCCGTCGAAGCCGATGGCCTTGCCGGCAGCCTGATAGTTGTAGTTCCTGCAAGCGCAAGTGCGATACCACTGCGATTAGGATTCAGTAGTAAAACGAGCGGAGAAAAACAAGGGAAAGATTATCGCAAAACTCGTTACCATGTGAGCTGAAGGGGTCCTCGCCCATAGTATTGTTGGCCCGAAGCACATGGAGCGGATGATGAATCACAGTATGTTGCCTTGTTGATCTCCTCTACGTAGCAACCACCTGCAGACAAAACGCTGCCCATAAGAACGGTGATACTTGCAGACAAAATGCTGAACATAAGAACGGTGATACTTGAGTACAAGATGGAGAGGCGGAGGTGTAGATAGAGAGGTATAGAGGTAGAAGTAGACGTGGAGGTGGAATGAGGATGCTGTACTCACTCCCTGTCTCGTGGGCCACGTTGGCGAAGAAGGCGGCCAGCTCTCTCTTCTGGACGTCAGAGCTGCCGGAGGTGCCGAAGCCGCTGTAGGCCGCAGCGGCGGACAGGAAGGCGTTGTAGGTGTAGAAGCCGTTCGACGGGCAGCTGGAGGAGGTTCGCTGGGAGAGAAACTGGTTGAAGACGCTGCTGGTTACTATTCCAGACACCCCCGTGCTGCCGGACGGTGTGGACGGAGTTGGGCTAGTAGTGCTGCTGCCGCTAGTACAGGGCCCGCTCTGGCAGTTTGCTCCGCAATAGGCGCTGGTGCTGCCGCAATACCCATACTGGCTGCAACAGAGGTTGTTGGAACACTTTGCACCGCCCGCCTGGCTGCCGCACTGCTGAGCCCAGCACATAAGGCAACCGTAACCAAGTGCTACCAGCACCACGACGATAACGCTCGACGTGGACATTGCAGCTGGCTATAATATAACGAAAAACAAAGATGCTTTTAAGTCTAGCAGAAGCTCAATGCAGGCACTACCTTCAAACACAGCTCTGAGAACACGAAAGAGTGGAGGCTGGAGAGCCCGGCCCTTCTCTTTTATAGGCCCGAATTCAGGCCGGTGTCCGTGCGAAAAAACACGTGGGCGGTTTTGACTTCTCGTGCACAGCGTTTCTAGACGCCGCGATCCACCTCCTCCCTTTGAATTTGAAATCCACCACACCAGTGACTGTGATCCACCTCCTCCCTTTGAATTTGAACTCCACCACACCAGTGACTGAAAGCGATTCCTCGAGACTTCATACTCCACACGTCTCTCTCTCTCTCTCTCACACACAGACACACAAACGTAACGTGTTATGTGGACGACGTGGGGTCACGGGCGTCCACATACGCCACCGTATAGAACCGAGAGAAATTCACCATACAACGTGGAGTCAAAGCTTAGCTTTTTTGGGTCAATAACTACTCCATACATTGACGATTGGGTTCCTCTTTTTTTCTCCCCTCTCTCTCTCTCTCTATATATATATATATAATATATATATAAAGGATGAGTTTTAGGAAGCTTCCACATGGCAAGCATTTAAGGGTTCGGGAGGCAATTTGGACGCCTTTTTTTTTGGCTCAATAACTACTCCACACATTGACGATTGGGTTCCTCTTTTTTTCTCTCCTCTCTCTCTCTCTATATAGTATATATATAAAGGATGAGGAAGCTTCCACATGGCATGCATTTAAGGGTTCGGGAGGCAATTTGGACGCTCGAGGAGATGTAAGTTTTGGAAATTTGAAAAATAGGAAGCTACGAATTATATATGTGCAAAGCACAGGTTAGCCCACTAGTACGCCATAAAGCAAGATCACTCACGATGGGAGAGAAAGCATTCATAAATTTGAATGCCAAAAGATTGTTAATATGAACCTCCCAACAAGTATAAAGCTCCATGTTCACCCAACACTGGATTCTGAAAGTATATTCTTCTTCTCTTCTTTCCTTTCTCTTCTATAACTTATTTGGAAACTGCCCCATGTGGCAACTCCTCCTTTCTTCTCTTCTTTTATACTATACTACTACACTTCTATACCATACTACTAGTATGGTATAAAAGAGTACTAGTATATATACCATACTATATACTACTACTACTACTATAAAAGAGTACTAGTATATATACCATACTATATACTACTACTTTTTTTGGGACCAATAATATATATATTATAAAAAGAAAAGGAAAACTTTACATTGCATTCTTTCCAACCCCAATAGTCAGCCTACAACAACAGATAAATCAACCTCCATTAAGAAGGCTACATGTCAGGCAAAAATCTGAAAGGTGTTTTGAGTCTATGTACATATGGGATGCGTGGTTTGCGAATAAGCTTTGCCCTGAATGCCCTGGCAAATGTATAGAGCGGGTGGTTTTACAGTGAGCTGGTATGCGTGTCGTTTTTTTTGGGAGCAGATGCTGGAGATTTGGAAGTTTTTTATTGCAGCAGTATGGTGTGCGGGTGGTTGTGCCAAATGCAGGGCACCGATGGCAATTGTCATGTTTGGTAAGTTATGATGCGGTCGGTTTTTGTGTGGGCAGCTCTTGTACTGGAAGCGTGGGTGCCGTATATCAAGGTGAAGCAAGGTAATAAGGTTGTGATGGTGACCATTATTGAGGCTTTAAAGGATAAAAGAAATATAATATTAATATGGCCAAATAAAAAATAGCCACATGGAGGTTTTATTGGGCTACCAGCATGCCACCTCCAGAAGGTGTGGAGCAAACGGAAAGGAAGGGGTGCCGCCTTGCAGAAAAAAGAAAGTCGGGGTGAAATAGAAGAAGAAGGGTCGCTCTCTGGTGGTCGCCTCGACAGTGATTGTGCAGAGGCTAGAGAGCTTGGTGAGTCGCTCTCTAGCAAGCAGGGCTCGCGCGAAGAGAAGGCCGGGGGTGGTTCTACTGACAGGTACACGGGCTGGTGTGGGCCGCGTGGGGGCCGCCTTGTGCAAAAAAGCTCTCAGGTGAGAGCAGCTGATAGCAGGCATGGCTGGTGATACTGCAGAGGGGAGGCCTCGAAGAGAATGCAGGTGGCCGTCGTGTGATGAAGGGGAGGTCTCTGGTGATTCTGCAGAGGTTTTTGGGTGTTGGCTGGTGGCGGGCGACGACCTGTGAGAGAGCTGCCTAGGAGGAGCCACCTGGAGGGATGCTTCTCTTGTGAGAGCGCAGGGCTGACAAAGCCGAGAGCTGGAGAGGATAGACAGAGGTGTGGTTGGCTACAGTTGCGACGGCCTCTGGGTGCGCAGGCGACTGGCTGGGGAGCCGCCTTCATGCTGTTGCTGATAGACCGGTGGTGACTGGTAGCAAAGAAGAGAAGGGTTGAGCGGGTGGCGTGCGGTGGCTGGCGGATAGAGAGGAGTAAGCCGACGAGCAGGTGGTTTTGACGTGGTTGGTGCTGGCAGTGGTTGGGGTTGACTGCAACTACTGGCGACGAGATGAGAAGGAGCCCTGGGTAAGGTTGCTTGGGCCAGCTGTGGCTACTGAAGACAGGTGGATAGGGGTGGCCACCTCTGAGCAGTGGAGGGTATGCTTCTTGGGTAAGAAGCACAGAGCTCACTGAGCGGAAAGAGCTGCTGGTGGTGACAGAGAGGGAAGAGAAGCCGTGGAGACCTGGGCTAGCTGGTGGACTCAGTGTGTGTGTGACCGCCTAAGAGGAGTCAAGGCGGAGGTAGCTGACTGGGCGGAGGGGCCTCTGGTGTGTGCCATGACTGGACAAGCTGGACAATCAGTGAGCCGGGTGTGTGCATTGATGCGTACTTGGGAAAGTCTATAGAAGAGTGCAGTGAAGAGAGTGGATTGGTGAATCAAGTGAGTGGGTATGTGTGTGAGTTCAATTTTGGATGGCAACCGGTGTGGGTTCTTGTCTATGTGTTTAATGGAAGGAGTGATTTTGTGGGTGGTTTGGGAAGGGTGAAGTGTGAAGAAAGAGTGTGTTGTGTTGGGGATTGTGGTGCCCCATTGTCTATGGTTTTGGCTGCAGGAGAGGATACGTTGAGCCGCCGAGCTCCGGCCTCGATGACCTGGCCATTCCCATAGGTTGAGAGTGAGTTGAGTGTAGTGAGACGTGTGTGATATCGTCTCTGGTGCCCCCATATTGTTGTTGTATTCCAAAGTTGCGAGGTGGAAGGCTATATAGGCCTTGTGTTTTCTTCCTTGTTTTCACCTCACATTCTTTTTGGTGCCCCCACTGAGGAGGAACAAGCTCTTGCCTTTGAGGGTATTTATTAGCAGGGAGTAGTTGTACTTGAAGCCACCTCCAGAGGGTGTATGCCCCATAGGAGCACGACTCGTCAGCTACTTTTTCTTGCAGTGTTGTGTTGGTTTTTGGGATGTTGATGTATCCTGAGTTTTATGGGCATAAAGATGAGGATGTGGCAGATTTTCTTGAGAGGTTCGAGGTTGCGTGCCATTAGGGGAAGGTTGAGGTCTATAGGGGCCCTTTAAGGTGCCATATTATGATTTTAATGACTTTATGTTAAAATATTAAGTTTCTTTGACTTTAGATACCTTCTTATTCTTCAAATGGCTAGAAGTTTGAATTTCAAAGTTTTTCGCCAAAATTGAATTTAAAATTGAGTGGGCAAAACCATATCATGTGACATATCTATGGAAAGAGCTCAGCGAGTAGATTCTGGATCTCTAATCTCTGACAAATTTTGAGCTCATATGTAGAAGTTATGGATGTCCGAAATTTCAAAAACTTTCCCCCCCATTTTTTACGAATGAAAAGTATAAAAAGGCATCTTCTAGAGAATCGTTTGACCACCTTTAATCACCCAACATTTTTGTATACATGGCATCACATGATTGGCCCTTTTCCTTGATAACCTTTTAATCACATGGCATCTTAAAGGGCCCCTATAGACCTCAACCTTCCCCTAATGATTAGCAACCTTGTTGATAATGAAGAGCAGGTGTTAAAACTTTTGAGGATCTTTTTGAAGAGTGATGCTAGAGATTGGCTCAAAGGTTTTGAAGCAAAGGAAGCTAAGGCTGTACCACCTAGTGTTTTGACATTAGACAGGTTGACAGAGGCTCTTTTGGAGCGGTTCCAGTGAGTTGAAGACTCGAGTGTGGTATGGCAGGAACTCAATGATTTGCGTCAGGGACAAGGACAAAACGTGGATGATTTTTTGCATGTGTTCACAGGGTTGTGGGATCGATGGTGCTTTTCTTTGCAGAGTGAGGCTCCCCCGATGTTTGTGGATTGTTTGTAAGTGGTTTGCTTCCTGCGTTGAAGCTCAAGGTCAAAGGGAAGAAACCCAAAACGTTTGAGGATGCTGTGCAGATTGCAAGGGACAAGGAGTGGAAGATGAAGAAGATGGCAGAGCTCGGTATGCATTCAGAGGGTGTGCATGAGGATCTCTTTAATGCTGGAAAGGATGCCAAATGTTTTTTGCTAGAAGGATTGCCTTCAAAGCTAAAGTAGGTGAATAAATGTATGCTTGATAAGCCGTCAGGGTTCTTTTCGTGGTTGAAAGGGTGTCCGAATGAGGATTCCATATAGGTTAAAAAGCCAAAGCAAAAAGAGTGCTTGACAGGTTTTGAAGAGAAGCCATCGTTTTTGGAAAGCGGGGTTGTCGACGGAGACGTTATTATGCCGAACGAAGAGATGGAGGTGCCAATTTGTGTAGAGGAAGAGATGTCCTTGCAATCGTATGTCAATGCTGTTGTGGAAAGTGATTTGGAATGCTCTTTGGATGATGAGCTGGACTGTATTCTTGATAATGCATTGGATGATCTGTTGGAGTTGGCTTCCTTGGAGAAGATTACTTGCATACCAGTTGTGCAGGAAGGGAGTGATGGTGTGACTGATGATGAGTTGGATGCTACTTTGGATGATGACGTGATAGATTTCGCAAGTGTGGTTGCTGATCATAAGGTGTGTGTTCCTTGTCATGCCCAAGAGAATGAGTCGGTTTTGTCAGTAGAGTGAGAATGCATGTGAGGCTATTGTTGTTGGTCGAGGGGACCAAGATGCTTTGCCTGGGAGTTTAGGGAGCTTAGACTTGGTAGGGATGCCTGTGCAAGATGTGGAGAATCTTGAAGGATCACCAATGGTCTTGAAGCTGGAGAAACTACAGGGAAGTGACAATGATGAGTTGCTGTGTTTGATGTTGATGGGCTGAAGGGAAACGGGTTTATGATGGACACACCACATGTTGATGCTCAGCATATGGATGAGTGGTTTGGCTATAGTCTTGGTCTCGCAGTTTGTCCAGAGGGAGAGTTGGAAACCAATGATTCAGGTTGCAAATTGGATGATCATGAGGTAGGAGTTGAAGATCAGGTGTTTGTTAAATCAGTATATGATTATGAGTGGGAATCAAATGTGTCAGAAGGGAGTAGAGGTGAAGAATGGTTGTTTCCATCACAAGACCATGTGAGCTGGTATGGAGAAGGAAATGCAGTATATATTGATGAAGCTATATATGAAGAGCCCAGGGGGTTGCTGAAAGTGGAAGACCATAACAAGATATATCAATGGTTATTTGACAGAGGAAAATGCTTGAAGGATTGGAAGGTAGATGCACCGAGATTTCCTTTTGATCCTGGTGGATAGCTATTGGAATTTATCTTTTTGCTGCTGAGCATGAATGCTCTAGCAAGCTGGGGGGTTGGCAAAGTATGTCAGGCAAAAATCTGAAAGGTGTTTTGAGTCTATGTACATATGGGATGCGTGGTTTGCGAATAAGCTTTGCCCTGAATGCCCTGGCAAATGTATAGAGTGGGTGGTTTTGCAGTGAGCTGGTATGCGTGTCGTTTTTTTTGGGAGCAGATGCTGGAGATTTGGAAGTTTTTTATTGCAGCAGTATGGTGTGCGGCGGGTGGTTGCCAAATGCAGGGCACCGATGGCAATTGTCATGTTTAGTAAGTTATGATGCAGTCGGTTTTTGTGTGGGCAGCTCTTGTACTGGAAGCGTGGGCGCCGTATATCAAGGTGAAGCAAGGTAATAAGGTTGTGATGGTGACCATTATTGAGGCTTTAAAGGATAAAAGAAATATAATATTAATATGGCCAAATAAAAAATAGCCACATGGAGGTTTTATTGGGCTGCCAGCGTGCCACCTCCAGAAGGTGTGGAGCAAATGGAAAGGAAGGGGTGCCACCTTGCAGAAAAAAGAAAGTCGGGGTGAAACAGAAGAAGAAGGGTCGCTCTCTTGACAGTGATTGTGCAAAGGCTAGAGAGCTTGGTGAGTCGCTCTTTGGTAAGCAGGGCTCGCGCGAAGAGAAGGCCGAGGGTGGTTCTACTGACAAGTACACGGGCTGGTGTGGGCCGCGTGGGGGCCGCCTTGTGCAAAAAAGCTCTCAGGGTGAGAGCAGCTGATAGCAGGCGTGGCTGGTGATACTGCAGAGGAGAGGCCTCGAGAATGCAGGTGGCCGCCGTGTGATGAAGGGGAGTCTCTGGTGATTCTACAAAGGTTTTTGGTGGCGGGCGACGACTTGTGAGAGAGCCGCCTGGAGGGATGCTTCTCTTCTGAGAGCGCAGGGCTGACAAAGCCAAGAGCTGCAGAGAGGATAGACAGAGGTGTGGTTGGCTACAGTTGCGACGGCCTCTGGGTGCGCAGGCGACTAGCTGGGGAGCAGCCTTCATGCTATTGCTGATAGACCGGCGGTGACTGGTAGCAAAGAAGAGAAGGGTTGAGCGGGTGGCCTGCGGTGGCTGGCGACAGAGAGGAGTAAGCCGGCGAGCAGGTGGTTTTAACGTGGTTGGTGCTGGCGGTGGTTGGGGTTGACTGCAACTGCTAGCGACGAGATTAGAAGGAGCCCTGGGTAAGGTTGCTTGGGCCAGCTGTGGCTGCTGAAGACAGGTGGATAGGGGTGGCCACCTCTGAGCAGTGGAGGGTATGTTTCTTGGGTAAGAGGCACAGAGCTCACTGAGCGGAAAGAGCTGCTGGCGACAGAGAGGGAAGAGAAGCCGTGGAGACCTCGGCTAGCTGGTGGACTCGGTGTGTGTGTGACCGCCTAAGAGGAGTCAAGGCGGAGGCAGCTGACTGGGCGGAGGGGCCTCTGGTGTGTGCTATGACTGGGCAAGCTGGACAATCAGTGAGCCGGGTGTGTGCATTGATGCGTACTCGGGAAAGTCTGTAGAAGAGTGCAGTAAAGAGAGTGGATTGGCAAATCAAGTGAGTGGGTATGTGTGTGAGTTCAATTTTGGATGGCAACCTGTGTGGGTTCTTGTCTATGTGTTTAATGGAAGGAGTGATTTTGTGGGTGGTTTGGGAAGGGTGAAGTGTGAAGAAAGAGTGTGTTGTGTTGGGGATTGTGGTGCCCCATTGTCTATGGTTTCGGCTGCAGGAGAGGATACTTTGAGCCGCCGAGCTCCGGCCTCGATGACCTGGCCATTCCCATAGGTTGAGAGTGAGTTGAGTGTAGTGAGACGTGTGTGATATCGTCTCTGGTGCCCCCATATTGTTGTTGTATTCCAAAGTTGCGAGGTGGAAGGCTATAGAGGCCTTGTGTTTTCTTCCTTGTTTTCACCTCACACTACACACTAAATCCTATCTATCATCCTCAGAGACAGAAGAAGATTCATCCCAAGACAACTAATGATGGATAGGTTGATCTGATCTTTAATATTATCAGGTGCTGTTGTTTATGGAAAATCTGGAACTCCAGAAATTGCATTGTGTTTCAGAAAGCTTGTGATACTGGAATTGATGTTAATGGACTGATACATAAATGTATATGTATGTGCCGGTCCATATGCTTGGTTAATAAATTTAGTGGGGTTGAATTGTTTCAATTGATTGAGTCCCTACAATCTGCTATCATCTAATCCTTCTCCTTTTGGGGTCACTTGTTGTTGCAGACATATTGGGTTGTGCCTAATGATGTAGTGTGATGATTTACAGGGTCTAAGAAAGCAACGGGGGGAAAATAAGCCAGTCAGTTATGGACCTAGAACAAAGAGATGGTACAAGAAAGCAAGCTACATCTTTATTACCTTTATTGAGAATCTTGTGGACTAGACCAATAGTCAAAATCTAGTTTCAGAAAGGGGAGGTGAAGGGTGATATTCTAGAAAAACAGGCTCCTAGGGGCTACTCAACTGAAGCTTTGGTTGAGGTTTGCATTTGTCTTGGGTACTACTACTACTACTACTACTACTACTACTACTACTACTACTACTACTACTACTACTACTACTACTACTACTACTACTACTACTACTACTACTACTACTACTATATCTATATCTATTCTATTAAGCACAAGTTTTTCCCCCTACTATGTGTCAGTCTCTAGCCATCTCCCTACCATGTGGCCAAAGGAGAGGAGGGAGTGAGCCAAGGGAGAAAGGCGAGAGATTCACCTACCCCTTTTTCAAAGTTGAATTTTCTCATCTCATATCATTTCAATTTTTGAAAGAAGAGTTATCCCTTCTTATCTGATGATTTCCTTGAGAGAAAAAATAGGAACCGCCCTCTTAAAAGGTGAGCTTCCTGATGAAGACTTCAACCTCTCTCTTAAAAGGTGAGATTCATGATGAAAACTTCAACCTTTCTTTCTTTATAAAGAAAAGACAAAAGATATTGTATGTAAGATAAGTTTATTTAATGAGCACATCTCACCACGCATCCCCACCCATTAAAATTTAATTAGTTACTCTCTCTCATGGATTTCTTAGTGTGATTTAATCCACCTTAATTATGTTGCTTAATCATTTTCCTTCACATGATCAATCCCATTTTTGGATTGTTAACATGGTATCAGAGCTCGTTTGCCGGTGCCTCCCATAGAGCCCCTGGAGACAAGGGTGTAGTCGCCAACACAAATAGGGAAGAGTAATTGAAGCTTTTACCTTCGTACCGCTTCCTATGCTTCTCTTGCTTGCAGCTTAGCCCTTAGCATGAATCAGGCTCTGATACTATGAAAAGATGTAGGGGAGAAGAGAGCTTGAGCTCAAAAAAAAATGTTGAGAGGTAGCGATTGCAGTTGTGCAATGCTACATTGATATGAGTGATGGGTGATGGGTGAGTTATGGAACACCTTGATTAAGAGGGGGTGTTGAGAGATGTAATTGTGGTGTTGTGTGTATGTGGGAAAGCACCCTAAATGTGCAAGATATTGTGGCAAGATAGGAATGCCACATGTAATATTGAATGGTGTGTAAGTGTTGACCAAAAGAGTGGAAAAGGGAGTGCCACATGGATGATGATGTGTAAAGTGGGATAAGGCTAGAAAGCCTATATCATTGTATGGTTCATTTGAGATAGCAAGCAATAGAATTGAGTGTTGAGTGTGCAATCCCTCTCTCTCTCTCTCTCATGGATTTCTTAGTGTGGTTTAATCCACCTTAATTATGTTACTTAATCATTGTCCTTCCTTCACCATGATCAATCCCATTTTTGGATTGTTAATAGTTTGCACATGCATTGTTGATATACTGGGTGTATATACATGTACTCTCATCTCATTTGGTGACACACAGGCTGTGCTGAAGCTGCTATAGTTTACAGGAGATACTGTTGTATTACAGGTTGCATACAGAAGTTGTATGTTTACAGGTTATTTGATTCTTACAGGAAAACATGTTTGACAAAATTAATCAAATTGTTAGTAGTGAGAAGTTGGATAAAAATAACTTACATGCCTAGAAGTTTAGAATGACCAATTTCCTAATGGGTAAAGGATTTTGGGATTATGTAGAAGGAGACGATGAGAAGCCTCCAAAGTTATTTGAGGAGAAGGCCACTCCTGCAGATATAAAGGCATTCAAGGATTGGAATCAGGGTGCAAGAAAAGTCATGTACTAGCTTTCAATTAGTGTCACAGACACTATGATAGGACACATACAAGATGCAAACACTCCAGCAGTTGCATGGAAGAATCTGGTTCAGATGTTCCAGACTAACACAAAGGCAAGGAAGTTGTAGTTAAAGAAAGAGTTGCATACTGTGGAAAAGAAAAGCATGTCCATCAATGAATATGCCTTAAAGATCAAGGGCATTGTTGAATCCCTTGGGTCTATCAATGTATCAGTGGAGGATGATGATTTGGTGAGTATTCATTTAAATGGGCTTGGCAAAGAGTACGAGCCATTCAAGACCTCCATTGCAGTTAGGGATAATATTCCCAACTTTCGGGACTTGATATCTATACTCATCATAGAAGAAAAGGCTTTAGGTGAGGATTCTTCTTCATAAAGCAAGAACACATCAGAACAGGCCTTCTACTCTAATTCAGGTAGAGGCAGAGGTAGAGGTTGTGTGGTCGAGGCCAAGGTGGTGGCCGACAAGGAAATCAAAATTCTAGACAACAACAGTCCATTGATTCACAGTAGCAATCATACACAAGTGGAAGAGACCATTCTAGAGGCAAGGGGAGCCAAAGAGGCCGAGGTGGTTAGAAAAGAAATCAAAATGCAAATAGCATTGAGTGCTATTACTGTGGCAAACCAGGACACATGGCAAAAGACTGCTACAAAAAGCAGAATGACATTAAAAGAGGGAAATGGCAGGCAGCAAGGCAATTATGCATCATCTAGCAAACATGGAGATGATGACAGAAGTGAATAGCTATTTGTGATGCAGCACATGCTTAGTTCCATAACAAGAGATATGTCATGATCTCAAGATATATGATATGTGAATTTTGGCGCCTCTAACCACATGACCAGTCATGCTGAGTGGTTTAGAGATATGCAAAAAATGAAAAAACTAGGTTATGTAGAAACAGGTGATGATATTGTGCATCCCATTGGGCATGTTGGTAAAGTGCCATTGTCTATGCAGGATGGAAAAATGAAGTACTTGGTTGATGTACTTCATATTTTGAATATTTCAAGAACTTGGATTCTGTTGATAGATGGTTGAGCAGGGTCTGCAAGTGAGGTTTAATCCTCAAGGATGTTTTGTGGAAGACTTCAAAAATAAGTGTCACTTGGTTGCAAAGGGTAATAGAAATGACAGGATGTTTACTTTTGATGTGAACAGGCTTGAGATAAAGGTAACCATGTTTGCGCATGGAATAGGTGTCATTGCAGATATTGACATATGGCATAGGCGCATTGGTCACATGAATGTACATCAACTGAAGTCTATGCAGGCCCAAAATATTGTTGGAGGTTTGCCAAAGTTTAAGGTTGACGGTATGCATAAGATATGTGAAGCATGCCAACTTGGTAAGCAAGCCAAACATGCTTTCCCACATGAAAAGCATGTCAGTGCAAGGCCATTAGATGTCATACATTCAGATGTATGAGGACCGACCAAGACTACAACAATTGCATGTTGTAGTACTATGCTACATTCAATGACGACCACACTAGAAAAGTGTGGGTTTATTTCATAAAGGAGAAAAGTGAGGTGTTTGCTCACTTTCAGAGATTTAAAGCCTTGGTCGAGAAAGAAAAAGGCATGCAAATAAAATACCTAATATCAGATGGTGGGAGAGAATATTTCTCTAATGAGTTCAGTGATTTCCTGGAGAAAGCAGGGAATCAAGAGGCAGTTTATGTGCAGGTACACTCCGCAATAGAATGGTGTTGTAAAAGGGAAAACAAGCACATTGCAGAAGTGGCACATGCCTTGATGGGCTAAAAAGAATATGCCAAATTACTTTTGTGCAGAAGCAGTAGCAACTGCTATATACATTATAATCACAACACCCACTGCAGTCGTTCATGGTATGACTCTTGAACAGAAGTTTACAGACATAAGACCGGATGTGTCTCACTTGAAAGTGTTTGGGTGTATTGCATATATGTACATGTTCCTGATGAAGTGAGAACAAAGTTGGATCCAAAGGCAGAGAAATACATCTTCATTAGTTATGCTATGGAGCAAAAAGGTTATATATGCTATAACCCTACCACTCGCGAGATGCGAGTAAGCAAAGATGTTGCCTTCGATGAGATGAGTAGCTCGTATGCACTAGTAGTGAAGGAAATAGAAGATGCAGATGTAAGAAGTGTTGAGATGTTGCACCACATGTAGAGCAGCAATCACAGGTGCTGAGTGGACCTGAGGAGTCCTCGAGCAGTGGATCCAATGTTAGCCCATGGTTAGGTAGGTTGAGCAATGATGCAGTTACACATGTATCATGGAAAGGGAAGGAAAAGCTACTAGATCAACCTTTTGTGCCTCATCTATCAGCAGGTCACTCATATGTGGATGGTGACTCTAGTGGCTCTGAGCAGAGCCTTGATGAGGAGCTTGGCATTCCATCTGTGGTGGTTACTCCTAGTGTAAGGAGAACCAAGGCTATTTTGAGGACACCTAGCAGTGATCCATAATTTAGATACCCTATTGACAGGTTGAAATATGATGGATATACAGCCCATCATTATGCTTATGTGGTAAAAGCAATACAAGAGGTTGAGCCCACTTGCTTTGAGCAGGCAATTGGAAATAAGAAATGGGAAGAGCCATAGATGAGGAGATGGCAACATTGGATGCAAATGCAACATGGGAGTTAGTGCCTTTGCCTAAGAAAAAGAAGGAAATTGGATGTAAGTGGGTATATAAAGTCAAGCACAATGCTGATGGTTCAGTGAGCAGGTACAAGGCAAGATTGGTTGCCAAGGGCTATGCGCAGACTTATGGCATAGACTATGAGGAGACAATCAGTTCAGTTACAAGAATGGAAACCGTGAGAGCTGTCATTGCTATGGCTACAGTGAAGGGTTGGTCTTTACATCAAATGGAGGTAAAGAATGCTTTCTTGCATTATGATTTGCAAGAAGAAGTGTACATGATGCAACCACCAGGTTATGAGAGTGATGCACATCCAGATTTTGTGTGCAGGTTATGCAAAGCCTTGTATGGCTTGAAGCAGGCACCCAAAGCATGGTCAAACAAGATCAGGGAGTATCTTGTTACCATTGGATTTCAGATATCGAATGAAGATTTTTCACTTTATGTGAAAAAGACAGATAGAGAGATCATGATATTAGTCATCTATGTGGATGACTTGATTATCACTGGTGATAATCAAGTCATCTATGTGGATGACTTGATTATCACTGGTGATAGTGATGCAGACATACATGATGTTAGGATGCTTTTGAAGCAGAAGTTTGAGATGAAGGATTTCGGTGAGCTGTGGTATTTCTTGAGCATAGAGGTGGTGAGATCACCTCATGGAATTTTTCTATTGCAAAGGTAGTATGTCTTGGACATGTTAGTGATGCAAACATACATGATGTTAGGATGCTTTTGAAGCAGAAGTTTGAGATGAAGGATTTGGGTGAGCTGTGGTATTTCTTGGACATAGAGGTGGTGAGATCACCTCATGGTATTTTTCTATTGCAAAGGTAGCATGTCTTGGACATGTTGTCCAAGTATGATAGGTTGTAAGCCTATTTCAGTGCCATTGGAGCAGAACACAAAGCTTTCTGCAAATACATGTGAGCTTTTGGAGGACCCCACTATATACAAGCGCATAGTGGGTAGTTTGATCTACATGACCATTACAAGGCCAAACTTGAGCTATGTTGTTGGACTTGTGAGTCAGTTTATGCAGGCCCTTAGGAAGCCACACTTGGATGCGGCTAGATGGATCCTTAGGTACATAAACTCCACAGTTGATTATGGACTTTTCTATGAGGCTGGTACAATGATACAACTGCATCAGATGCTGATTGGGCTGGTAGTATTGCAAACAAGAGATCCACCAGTGGTTTTATGTTCTCATTTGGGAGTGCTCCTATGAGTTGGAGCAGTAAGAAGCAGCCAATAGTTGCCTTGTCAAGTACAGAGGTAAAGTACAGGGGTGTTGCTATGGTAGCTTGTGTGGTAGCTTGGTTTTAGAAGCTACTTGTGGTGACATGGGAGAGCTCATGGATAGGGCAATTGTCATATATTGTGACAATATGAGAAGCATAGAGTTGGCCAGTAACCCAGTATATTATGCTAGAACAAAGCACATTGAGGTGCATTATCACTTTGTAAGGGAGAAGGTTCTAGCAGGAGATGTAGATCTAGTATATGTTAGTGGCTAACATCTTCACGAAGGCATTGGGCACAGAGAAGCTCCACAGGTTTAGGAGCTTACTTGGAGTGCAGTGTGTGGAGTTGAGCTCGAGGGGGAGTGTTGAGATATCGAGCTCAACTAGTGCTACGGAGGACATTGATAACCCGCCTGGGTGATAGCTTCTGCATCTACACCACTAGCATGGTTGATAAGATTATGGGTGATATGCAGCCAATGGGATGACAGGTTGTGTGACAGCCATTTTGGATTACTAGAGACTAGCATAGTTATAGCGCCAGCTCATTTAGTTCGGTTCACATTATGGACCGACCCTTGTATGTTGTAGTAGTTGAGTTGTAGTAGTTGAGTACTAACCTATATAGTGTGTACTCTTATCTTTATGTTATGTTGGTTGAGTAAAGAAGAAGAAGATACAAGAAAATTTAGCCATCCATCTCTCTCTTGTGTCTTGCTCTCTCTTGTGTGTGTGTGTGTGTTTGCTTGCTAGGGTTTGAAGCTCTCCCTCTACCCCACATTCTCTTTAGATGTGTGTGTTTATTTACTTTATAAACACACACAAACACACATGTATATATGTATATATAGATATATGTGTCTAAATATAATAAAACATAATATAATATATATTTACATGCGTGTGTGTGTGTGTGTGTGTGTGAGAGAGAGAGAGAGAGAGAGAGAGAGAGAGAGAGAGTGTGTGTGTGCATGTGTGCATGTAAGAGAGAGAGAGAGAGAGAGAGAGAGAGAGAGAGGGAGGGAGAGAGAGAAGGAGAGTTTCTATGTGTAGGAGAGTGTGTGTGAGAGGAAAGAGGGAGTGTGTGTGTGTGTGTACGTGCGCATGTGTGTGTGTGTGTGTGTGAGAGAGAGAGAGAGAGAGAGAGAGAGAAACAAAAGAGAGGTAGAGATAGAAACAAAGAGAGATATATATATATATATATATATATATATATATATATATATATGTAGAGAGAGAGAGAGAGAGAGATAGAAAGTAACAAATATAGAGATAGAGATAGAGACATAGACATCTATGTGTGAAAAAGAGTATATGTGTGGGAGGAGGAGAGTGTGCATTTCCATTAATGCATGTGCGGGTGTGTACATGTGTGTGTGTGTGAGAGAGAGAGTTTCAACATTTGGGAGAGGGTCTCTCTGTGTATGTGTGTGTGTGTGTGTGTGTGTGAGAGAGAGAGAGAGAGAGAGAGAGAGAGGGTGCATGTGCGTGCGTGTGTGCTTGTGTGTGTGTATGTGTGCGAGAGAGAGAGAGAGAGAGAGAGAGAGAAAGAGAGGGATGTCACATGTAAGTTGCATTTATTTGAGAATGAGCACACCTTACCACACGCATCCTCACACGATACAAGATGGAGTGGAGGCTAGAGGACCTTCAGTCAGTGTCCGTGCTATGCGCATGTGGGTGGTTTTGACTTCTCAAATCTTTTGTGCACTGAAAGAGGACAACGTTTCTAGCCACCCACCTCCTCCCTTTGAATCAGTGTCCACACTTGTGGTTTTGACTTCTCAAAGCTTTTGTGCACTGAAAGAGGACAACGTTTCTAGCCACCCACCTCCTCCCTTTGAATCAATGTCCACACTTGTGGCTGAAAGCGATTCCTCGAAACATTTCATATTTCCATTTTCTAGTTGAGACTTCATACTCCACATGTCTCTTACACTCTCACAGACACACAACACAAACGTAACACATCATTAGGAGTGGGGTCAAAGGCATCCATATGTGTCACCGTAGTAACCTATCTAGACTATCTCGTCACTAGAACCTATATATTACTGAGTAAAGCACACTTTCTACACAAAGAGTGGAATTCATGACTCTTCCACCATACAATGAGGAGTCAAAGCTTAGCTTTTTTAGCTTAATAACTACTCCATACATTGATGATTGGCTTCCCTCTTTTCTTCTTCTTCTTCTTCTTCTTCTATGTCTTTTTTAAGGGTGCCACGTGGTGGCTCTTAGTTGTCCCACGTGGCACGTCCTCCTTTCTTCTCTTCTTCTACGAGTGGCCCAAACCCGCCTTTCGACGGGTTGATTTCCCTTATCTCTCTTTATCTCTCACTCTTTTTTATTTTTCCTCTTTAAAACGAAACAAAAAACATTTTATTTATACTAAGTCTGCTCTCTCTCTCTCTCCCCCCCTCCCTTTTCTCTCTCTTCCTTCTCCTTTCTTCCTTCCCCCTTAAAAAAGGCTCATTAATAAAATAAAATACCTTTGAGAAAGCTCTCTCTCTCTCTCTCTCTCTCTCTCTCTCTCTCTCTCTCTCTTTCTCTCTCTCTAACTCTCTCTTGGTATTTCTAAAATTGTCTCTCTCTAACACTCTCGCTCTTACTTTCTCTAACACTCTCTATTTCTCTCAAATTGACCAACTCTCTCTCTCTCTCTCTCTCTCTCTCTCTCTCTCTCTCTCTCTCTCACCGTCTCTAAATCTCTCTCTACCTCACTCACTCACTCTTTATCTAACTCTCTCTCTCTCTCTCTCTCTCTCTCTCTCTCTCTCTCTCTACCTCATTCTCACTCACTCTCTCTTTTACTCTCCTCTAACTCTATTTCTCTTGAGTTTATCTCTCTCTCTCTCTCTCTCCCCCCCTCTCTCTCTCTCTCTCTCTCACCGTCTCTAAATCTCTCTCTATCTCACTCACTCACTCTTTATCTAACTCTCTCTCTCTCTCTCTCTCTCTCTCTCTCTCTCTCTCTACCTCATTCTCACTCACTCTCTCTTTTACTCTCCTCTAACTCTATTTCTCTTGAGTTTCTCTCTCTCTCTCTCTCTCTCTTTTTCTCTCTTTAACACACACTCTCCCTCTCTCTCTAATTCACCTTTCTCTAACTCTCTCTCTCTAACTTACACTCTTTACCTTTCTCCAACTCTCTCCCTCTCTTTGTAACATTGAGTCTGTCTCTTTAACTCTCTCAAACTCTGTTACTCTCTCTATTTCTCTCAAATTATACGTCTCTCACGCACAGACACTCACTCTCTTTACCTTTCTCCAACCCTCTCTTAATCTCTCTAACTCACTCAAACTTGCAAACTCTCTCTCTAACACAGTCTCTTTCTAACTCTATTTACCTTTCTCTAATTCTCTCTATCTCACTCTCTCTAGTTCTCTTTCTTTCTCTAACTAACCCCCTCACTCTCTCTAACTCTCTCTTTGTATCTTTCTAACCCCCCCTCTCTCTCTAACTCTCTCTTTTACTCTCTCTAACTCACTCTAACACTCTCTCTAACTCCCTTTCTTTCCCTTTCAACTCTCTCTCTCTCTCTCTCTCTCTCTCTCTCTCTCTCTCTCTTACTCTCTCTTACTCTCTATATTTGTCTCGAACTGGCCAACTCTAATGCTCTCTCTCTCTCTCTCTCTCTCTCTCTCTCTCTAACTCTCTCTCTCTTATGCTCTTAAATTGGCCAAATCTATCTCTCTCTAACACACACTCTCTCTCTCTCTAACTCTCTTTTTTTCTTTCTCCAACTCTCTCTCTAACACTCTCTAACTCTTTTTCTTTCTCTTTCTAACCCTCTAATCTTACCCTCTCTCTCTCTCTCTAGTATAGTATAGGATCTAACTTTGTCACCCTCTCTAACTAATTAACTCTCTCTCTTTCTCTCAGTAAGTCTTAGTAACTATTTCTCTTTCTCTACCTCTACCTCTACCTCTCACTATCACTCTCTTTAATTATCTCTCTAACTCTCTCTCTCTCCCTCTCACTCTCTAACTCTATTTCTCTAATACTCTCTCATTTTAAGTCTCTTCAACTCTCTCGCTCCTTCTCTCTCTTTGACTCTCTCAATATCTCCTACCCTCTCTAAATCCCTTTATTTCTCTCTCTAACTCACTAACTCTCATTCTAACTTTGTCCCTTTGTCTCTCACTATACAATAGAATGAGGATCTCACCACGAAAATAACAGCGCTTTTATAGCTATAAGGGCATGAAGATGTCGGTCCTATTCGATGCTAGAAATGCTACTTTTTACACCGCAATAGGATCGTTGCTCCAGCAACGAAAATAGCAGTGATATTTTGATGTGCTGAGAAGTGATGCCATTGTGTCAAAAAAAAGCTAGGGTAAACTGGGAGTCATCACAAGACTCCCCAGTCTACCCCATGCCTTGTTTTTTACATACAGATAGTAAAACTTGAAAAAGAAATTAAAAATGGGAAGAATACAAGTGAACAAAATATATTTTATATTGCTCGATTGGTAAGGCCGTTGGCCATATACAAAAAAAAAGCAAGTAAGGTATGGTTAATCGAAATCTTCATCGGATTCCTCTGGCTCGTCTTCGTCTTCATCTTCATCTTCATTTGCTTTACCTACTTCACGTTCATAGTCCAGATCTTCCTCTTCCTCTTCATCCTACATATATGCAAACAAGAGTAAGGTAAGTATAAAATAATAATACATAGCATATAGATAAGAGAAGGGCTTACGTGTTACTTATCTCATCATCTTGATTCCCCAGAATGGACTCATTCAAACGCACACCTCGCATACGCATCCAAACCCACAACTGCAGACAGGGGGGCTATATACCCATAATCATACTCTGTTGGGTCACGCCCAACAACTTTCCTCTACAAAAATAAAAAATTAAAAAATTAAAAAGATACAATTAGTTAAAGGGAACAATGTAGTTTAAAACCAAATTAGATTAAATAAAGGAGAATAGTGAAATAGACACTTACAAAGCGAGTAATAAAGGAGGATTTTCCTCGGGCCGAGCCAAAGTAGTCTTGAAGCACTTACCGCCGCTTATTTTGTTGAAAAGCATTTGGATGCTTCCTTACAAAGCTTTGTGCATGCCTCCACTCCTCTTGCAAGCAAACGCTTGGCTTTTCCACGTTGTTCTTTGCCACTCTCTTAATGTTTGCTCTCCTATTAGAGAGGAGAAGCTTTATCCTCTTCTTCATCCAATCATCCAAGAGAGCGAGGCCCAGATGTGGAATAACAAACTCAATCTTGAGCACATCAATAACATATTGTTTTGATAGCTCATCTTGTGCTTTCCACTTCTTAAAAGAGTTTGTGAACTCCAAGTTTTCAAGTACATGCATCCTATTGAGATGACTTGCTTCCCTCTACCATCCATCACGAGCACCCTATCGACATCTATGTTATATGGTAGGGTTCGCGGATCAAACTATGGGATGGCTCTTCTGAGGGGTGGCTCAAAATGAGCACTCTCTAACTCTCTAACCCTCTAACTCTCTCTCTAATACTTACTCTCTCTCTAACTCTCTTTACCTTTCTCTATCTATCTATCTATCTCTAGCACTCATTATTTCTCTCTAACTCACTCTCTTTACCTTTCTCCTCTCTCTCTCTCTCTCTCTCTCTCTCTCTCTCTCTCTCTCTCTCTCTTCCTCTTTCTAATCCCCCTCTCTCTCTCTTTAACTCCCTCTCTCTTTGTTTCTCTCTAACACTCTCTCCAACAACATGCACTCTCTCTATAAACTCTCTCTCTCTCTAACACTCTCTCTTTAACTCTCTTTCTAACCTCCTCTCTCTCTCTCTCTCTGTTACTCTCTAACCCTCTCTCTCTCTCTCTCTCTAACTCTCTTTACCTTTCTCTAACTCTCTTTTTTCTCTTTCTAACCCCCTCCCTCTCACTCATTCTCTATCTAGTTCTATTTACCTTTAACTCTCTCTATGTCTCTCTCTCTCTAACACTCATTGTTTCTCACACACTCTATTTACCTTTTTCTAACTCTCTAACTCTGTAACCTTCTCTCTCTCTCTCTCTAGCCCACGATTCCTTCCCAATCACTCACCACCCACTCTTCCCGTCCCCCGCCTATATGCAAGGTCCCATGCAACGGCGGTTGGTACGACGACGAATGTAGGGCCATGCGTCGGCACCTACGTTTCGAGGAGAAGACCTTTGCACCTTGCCTAGCACAAACCAGGCGGGGACTACAAGCAATTGACATGATACGCAAGAAACGTCAGTTCCTGATCCGGAATGAGGAGGAGCTAAGGAGTTTACTCTTTAGCTATGACTCCAAGGACTTCTGGAAAAGGTTCCTTCGCCTCAAGTCCCACTCTCCGCTCACAGATCCCCGGGTTTGGTTTGCCTACACCTCTGCACTCTATGACATCCCTGACTAGCCCACCATGGACCCACCCCAGGACTCCAGACCCATATCTTCTGACCTATTTTTCATTGCCAACATTAGGTACACTGTCTCTCGGTTAAAGAACGGGAGAGCTAAGGACCATGATGGGTTATAAGCGGAGTTTGTAACCCATGGGATTGATGCCTTAGCCCCGACCCTCTCCCTCCTCTTCAACGAGTCAGTCTGTACACAGGCCTCCCATCCACATGGCTCACTAACACTATAGTACCCATACACAAGTCGGGGGACCCCAAGGATGCAGCAAACTACAAGACCATTATGATTGGCCACATCATGGCCAAGATTTTTGCATCCGTTCTAGAGATCCAAATCAATGAGCAAGCAGCAGAAGTGAGCACCAGGATTTCGCAGGGACTACTGCACACTGGATCACATTTTTACTCTCAGGGCCATGGTGGAGGAGGCGAGATCACGGAGCTAGCGTCTCTATACTGCTGCTTCGTAGACTTTAAGAGAGCATTTGATACTTTTCCCAAACACCGTCTCTTGCACCGGATCCAGCAGTTGGGATACAACATGCAAATTTAGTGGGCTATAGTAGCACTATATGAGCATGTCACAGGTGGAGTCAGGACCAGGACCAGGCTCTCCAATGAGATCCATAGCTATTCGGGGTGAAATAGGGCTGTCCTCTTTCACCTACACTATTCGGGTTATACATCGACAAGCTAGAGACTTTCATACAGACCTTGGGGGGGGAGGGATCATTGTTGGCATGAGCTCTTATTCCAATTCTTCTTTATGGTGTCAATGATGTGGTCTTGATCTTGTCCACTACATAGGGACTTCAGATGCACCTGAACGCTCTTCATAGGTTCTGCCAGGAGAGGGAGTTGAATTTGAACCTTGGGAAGACCAAGGTAATGATCTTGAACGCCTCTTATTCAGCATTCCAGAGACATGAGGGATTCATGTTTGGAGGAGAGCAGGTGGAGCTAGTCAAATGTTACACGTACCTGTGGGGGTGGTCTTCACAGGGCCTTCCTTCACTGTGATACCAACGGCTCGAGACAAGATGCGGAGAGGATATGCTTCACTGGCGCATCTCGAGAGGCAGTGTCATCAGCCTCATTTCTAGCACCCGGACACGAAGTCCCTCTTGTTCGTCACATTAGTGCGACCTGCCACCATGTATGGGAGTCCTTTTTCTGGGCATGCGACCTCGGCTTGGACAACTAGAGAGCGATCGAGAGGGTATAGGCTCTACTATTTTCCAGGCTCATTAGAGCCAAGCTTTCGGTACCCCGCCACATTTTACTGGCAAAGTTTGGAGCCTCACCAATGGTCCTCAATGCAGCCTTCCAGACTATCATATACCTCTAGCGGATCCTCAAATTTGGAGACACAGTAGAGGGTCGCACACCCGGCTTCCATGGCTTGCTTTGATTTCATCCCAGGCCTCTAGAAGATGCAGGTACTCAAAGATGCTGGCTCCATAGACTCCATACATGGCTTCACGTGCTTGGCCTAGACCTAGACAGGCTTCTGCCATTTAGATATAATCTTGACGCTCCTCACTTATACTTATCACGACACCAAATCAGTCAGGTCATTCATGCAGACCTGCTCTAGCTCTACACATTCCGTACATGGATCCTCCCCACACGTTTGCCTATGAAGATGACTGCATACCGCAATCATTTTCTCAGGATCTCGGATGATGAGGGTTTCATTGAGCCTCGGATACACTCAGGATCTCTCTTGGACAATGATTTTATATTCACGTGATCACAATTTTTTTTTGTTAATAACATGTGTTAACATGTTATTAACATGTTAACATGTTAATATGTTCCCAAAAAAGCCGGTGGTAAGCAACCTGGTAACCGAATAAAATCCCGCTGGGCTTTTGCTATACCCAGCGGTCCCGCCGGGAAAAAGAAAACCCCGGCGGGTCCCGACGGGGTCGTCATCCAGCCCGGCGGGGTACAATTTCCTATATATATAGGCCCGGGGGGCCCTTTGGGAGTTCATTACTGACAGCATACACAGGTAATGAAACTTGTGTGTGTGTGTGTGTGTGTGTGTGTGTATGTGGGTGTGTGTTCGGGCAGCCGCCCACTGTCGCAATGCGCGACAGGATGTGGGTGGTCCGCCACACGAGGGATGTGTGTGTGGGTGTGTGTTCGTGCGGGCAGCCGCCCATTGTCGCAATGCGCGGCAGGATGTGGGTGGTCCGCCACACGACAGGTGTGTGTGTGTAAGGCCATTCTTCGGAATGGTGCTTACCCTGGGGCACTTAGTCGGTAACACGGCTAGTCTGTGTCCTATGATAAGTATGGCACGCCGTAGCGGTACTAGTCGGTAACGCGGCAAGCATAGTATCGTTATGGCGATGTCACCTTCCCTTCCCTTCCCTTTGTCAAATGCGGGCATATGGTCGGTAACGCGGCCAGTGTATGTTCGTATCCTATTCGTATTCCCATAGAATCGGGCGGTATTTTGTCGTTAACGCGGCAAGTTGGTGTCGTCCGCTAGTGCATAAATTATTTTTTGCATATTGCGGCATTTGATCGTTAACGCGGTCGAAAAAATGTCGTAAATTTGCTTGCATATTACGGCATATGATCGTTAACGCGATCGAAAAAATATCGTAAATTTGTTTGATTTGACTTGTATTGTTTTTATTGTGTTTGATCCATGCGATACTTGGTCGCTAACATGGCATGAGTATTTCATGGATCAAAGTTTACATCATATTGTCTAAACATTTTATTTTATAATATCGTGATTCGTAACTCGAAAAAATGAATATCTCTCTCTTCCTACCCCCCTCTCTCTCTCTTCCTACCCCCCTCTCTCTCTCTCATGATACACTTCACAACATGATAGATGTGTAGATAAGGATTTCTTTTTTTTTCTCTTAAAATATACATAATTCCTAATAATTTCTTTTTTCTCCCTCTATTTACTTAAAAATTAAAACAGTACATTATTTTCCTCTTTAGGAACTCACAAAAACATTAAAAATGTCATCTAATGTTTCTTCTCTCTATCTGTCATAACTTTCTCTTCCTCTCTCTCTCTCTCTCTCTCTCTCTGTCTCTCTCTCTCATGATACACTTCACAATTCTCTCTCTCTCTCTCTGTAAGATTCCTCCCCAGCCTCTCAAGATGTCCAGCATCTTTCCATGTAATCAAATCCCTCTTCAGAAATATAAAAGATCTTATTTCTAAGTGTTTTAGCCTAGAGAGAGAAAATTATTCTAGAGAGAGAATATTCAGATTATGAATATTTTTGGATAGAAAAATAACTCATCCTATTAAAATAAGTTTCCCTGAAAGAGAAATTCAAAAAGAATTTTCCAATGTACAAATTGGAATTAATTGGAAAGAGGTATAAAGGACCTTAGTCTAAGGGTCTAGATTTTCAGAAATTTTTGGATTATGGTCCAATTAAGGTTCCTATGGGCCAATAGCATCAATCCATGTGTAGGGAGGAGATAAATACAATTTGTAAAAGAAGATACCCAAAAATGAGTAAATGCTCACATGAGATGAAGAGTTGAAAATGTACAAGGTTTATTAGTAAAAAACTATGAGCAATATTAAAAATATGAGATATTTTGGGTATCCAAAAATGAGTAAACGCTCACATAAGATGAAGAGTTGAAAATGTACAAGGTTTATTAGTAAAAAGACTATGAGCAATATTAAAATGATTCCATTATGACACATATGTAAGGAAGGGGAGTTCTTTAAAGAAGATGCATATTTCACATAAGATGAAGAGTTGAAAATGTACAAGGTTTATTAGTAAAAAAATTATGAGCAATATTAAAATGATTCCATTATGACACATATGTAAGGAAGGGGAGTTCTTTAAAGGAGGTGCATATTTCACATGCTTGAATGAGTTTTAAACTCATAAAAATTGAGATATTTCATCTCTCCTCTCTCCTAATTCAAGTCTAGTTCCAAAACGTTAGCTTAACTGACCTAAAAATGGTCAAAAATTGACCAAACTGATTTGGAAAATTCTAGAATCAGTTTGTTTGGTTAGGAGCTCAATTTTTCCTATAAATAGAAGCCTCCCCCTTGTTGAAAAATATATAGTGTTTATGCATCGTTACTCTACTCCACCTAAGCCAAGAACTGTGAATTCATTTAATAATTCACTAGTTTTTGGAGCTTCCCTCTTTCTTCAATCCCCATTAGTGGCTCCATCAACATACTTAACCAATTGATTGGTTGGGGGCCTCTACCGTGAACAAAGAATCAAGCAATTTGTAAGGTAATTAGTGAATATTGATTTTTTCTATAATTTCTCAATGTTTCTCTCTTCTCAACCCCTCTCAAGCTTGAGAAGCTTAATTGGTATGTTATTTTAAATGCTATTGAAGTTAATTGGTGAATAGTAGTGAAGAGTTACATAATTTAATAAATGCTATTGAAGTTAATTTCCATTTATGTTTAAATTCTAATGATTTTTATGTAATTTCTCTCTCTCACTCAAGAAATGGTCATACTCATGACCCATTCTCAATCCAAATCAAGCTTTTCATAAAGCTTTTCCTTAACCCAAGATTAAGCTATGCTTGAGGCCAAATTAATGGCTTTTTTCTATGCTTTTAGTTTATGTATATTGATGATTCAATCCATTATGGATTTATGATCCAATTAGAGATCATTTTAATTATTTCCTTAATGATAAGCTTTATCCCTTAGAAAAAATTGAGATTTATCAAACATAGTAGCGGAGCTAAAGCAAAATTTTTATAAAAATTATGCATAAAATAATTTCATTCAAAGCATAAAAAGAGGACTTCCTACCATATTCTAGGAATTATCATCCTAGATTAATTGAAAGAATTTCATTATAATCATGGAGAAATTGAATTTTAATATCATGCATAAAGGATAAGTTTTTATATCAAAAGTGTTATTTTTACCATTTTTCTTTCATGTATAGAAGTATGCATAATGGTTAAATTTTTATATCAAAAGTGTTACTTTTACCATTTTTATTTTCATGCATAGAAGTATGCATAAAGGTTAAATTTTTATATCAAAAGTGTTATTTTTATCATTTTTATTTTCATGCATAGGAATATGCATAATGATAAATTTTTATATCAAAAGTGTTACTTTTATCATTTTTATTTTCATGCATAGGAATATGCATAATGATAAATTTTTATATCAAAGTGTTACTTTTATCATTTTTATTTTCATGCAAAGATTTTTATATCAAAAGTGTTATTTTTATCATTTTTATTTTCATGCATAGGAATATGCATAATGATAAATTTTTATATCAAAAGTGTTATTTTTATCATTTTTATTTTCATGCATAGGAATATGCATAATGATAAATTTTATATCAAAAGTGTTATTTTTATCATTTTTATTTTCATGCATAGGAATACGCATAATGATAAATTTTTATATCAAAAGTGTTATTTTTATCATTTTTATTTTCATGCATAGGAATATGCATAATGATAAATTTTATATCAAAAGTGTTATTTTTATCATTTTTATTTTCATGCATAGGAGTATGCATAATGATAAATTTTTATATCAAAAGTGTTACTTTTATCATTTTTATTTTCATGCATAGGAGTATGCATAATGATAAATTTTTATATCAAAAGTGTTACTTTTATCATTTTTATTTTCATGCATAGGAGTATGCATAATGATAAATTTTTATATCAAAAGTGTTACTTTTATCATTTTTATTTTCATGCATAGGAATATGCATAATGATAAATTTTTATATCAAAAGTGTTATTTTTATCATTTTTATTTTCATGCATAGGAGTATGCATAATGATAAATTTTTATATTAAAGGTGTTATTTTTATCATTTTTATTTTCATGTATAGGAATATGCATAATGATAAATTTTATATCAAAGGTGTTATTTTTATCATTTTTATTTTCATGCATAGGAGTATGCATAATGATAAATTTTTATATCAAAAGTGTTACTTTTATCATTTTTATTTTCATGCATAGGAGTATGCATAATGATAAATTTTTATATCAAAAGTGTTACTTTTATCATTTTTATTTTCATGCATAGGAGTATGCATAATGATAAATTTTTATATCAAAAGTGTTACTTTTATCATTTTTATTTTCATGCATAGGAGTATGTATAATGATAAAATTTTATATCAAAAGTGTTACTTTTATCATTTTTATTTTCATGCATAAGAGTATGTATAAAGATATATTTTTATTATAAAAGTGTTACTTTTATAAAAATTGATTTTAATATATAGAGGTATAAAAAAAAGATAACTTTTAATCGGAGATCGACGTAAATGAATATTCCTCGAGAAATCCATGTTTTGAAATTGTAAACAAATATTCATCGTAGGAAATTTTAGAAAAAGAGAAACTGAGATAGTACCTTTCGAGAAGATAAATTTAGAGAGAACCTTTCAGACCTAAACTCGGACTCAGATTATTAATCAAGACCTAATTCCTTCGTGAGTTCAATCAATGACGATGTACCCAGTTCAGAGAAAATGTATTCAATCACCCATCGAATCAAAAACTAAGTTAAGACTTGTGACTTTGATCTAAGAATCAAGTTAACAGAATTTGAAGAATTCTATTTGGAATTGAAAATTGGATCTAGGGATTTATGATATACTCATGGTATTCAAACAAAAATCAAAACTGTAAACTTGCATAGAAACCCTGTCTTCTTAAAAGACTGTCTTACGCCAGAATGCTGGAGGGAGCATTTGGCATATATGTTTATCTAAGGGAAGTTCGGTTGCAACAGCTGGCGGGGAGTGTTCGAGGGACAGCTCACGCGGCAAGACTTGCCGAGGTCTTGACCAGCCTCGGTATGGTTAAAATGGTGCGCTTTCGGTACGATGGACGAGGGCCGACGAAGCGGTCTCTGAGTGAAGTGCCAGGACACCTAAGGAGGATCCTGGAGGGTTCTGACCAGGCGATGCACGGGCTCGCAGTGCCGAGGACATCCATGCGTATGTCGAGGAAGATATTATATGATGGACCTATGTTTTTTTTAATAATCTATCACTGGATCTCGTTGTTGACTTGCTGGTCTCAACGGAGAGTCCAGAGTGATACTGTTTTGTTGAGAAACAAGGACTCAATGAAAATTTTGAAGTATGACATGTATAAATCGTAAATTGTTTATCAAGGATTGTTTTTATTAAAGTTTTAATAAAGAGGAGTGCGTGCGTATCTGTTTTCTAAAGCTAAAGTTAAGAAAGGCAATTCAATTATGGGTGGGTGAGTACTTAATTGGTTCCACCGATTCCAGTGGTAGGGTGGTGGCTAACCCATGGGCCGGATGGGGTTAGGCTGGAATCAGTGGAGTTTTAATAATCAAATTACAAAATCTTAGGATTACGCTAAGATCCGAGAGTTAAATAATCTCCTGATAAATTTTTCAATAAGTAGATCAACGGCTGTGCCTGACCTGGATCAGGAAAAAAGCGTTGAATTTACTAAAATGATCAAATTATATCAGTGATAGTTTCCTTCTATCTGGTTTATCCAGTTGAAGGATAGCTTAGAATTGATCACGTTAGAAAAATTCGTTTTAAAAAATTCATAATGGCGGAATCGCCCCCGCTTTCCGGGCATGGGAATTTTTCCCGGTTTCGGTTTTTGGAGTGACCACCAGCCTAGTCTCGTGCCCGGACATTCGAGAGCGAGACCCTGAGTGAGAAACCCCGCCCTGCGCATGTGGGGGCTGCTTCCGCTGTTCGGTTACCGAGAGTGCGCGCGGAGGGGGCGGAGGGATCTCACAGTTGGTATCAGAGCGAAATTGAAAGCTAATAAAGATAATTAAATTCTTATCTGAAATTGGTAAAAAGAATTCAGAAACAGCATTTTCATAATGTATTTTCATTCCATAAGCTTCTTTAATGAAGAAATTTTAATCAAAGAAATTGTTTTTATAGATGGAAGTTCCCCATTTATCTGGTATTCCCGACCTCACCCAGTCTCAAGATATGATTGCATTTGCCTTCGAGCATCTCATCTCTTCCGCTTCAACTCGAATAAGCCGAACAAGACTCGCGCGCCATTTCGAGGATTTATATTTTCCTACCCCAGTGGAGAGAATTCAGCATAAGTGGTTTGCAGGGCAATATGTCCACGCCTCTTGCGACCGCCGTGCAATGCTGTGGGAGAACCTCTCATTGGCTATGATCTTGTTAAAGCTGAGAATCGTACGTGGTGTCATTTTATATCATTCAACGCCTCGGAATTTCAGGCTTGCATGCCAAGTCTACAGACTTCTTAGTTGTTTTATTCCTAAATGGAATATAATAGCCCCCTTGTCAGTAAGTGGACATTTGTATCAGGGCATGGCTATGGCCCAATACCGTCGTCATATGCGTTTCCCGAGGAGATTTTGAATTATGGATCCGAGCTGCTCTATGTACATAATGCAACTTTTATATAAATAAAAAAATGTTTTCCGGAGAAAAAAAAATTCCTGTTGTATAAATGATTGTTTACGGACGATCTGCTGATAAAGAAAAATCTATTATCGGACATATGTCATAGATCTCCAATAAGATCTTGTCTTGTTTAAGAAATTGTTTTTTTTTGAACTCTTAAGTCTTAGGATCTCATGAATAATATCAAAATAAAAATTTATTAATATATAAATTTTGGCAGAATCATGAGACGAGGAAACCGTGGTCGTCAGCCAGACCCTGTCTCTGAAGATGACGAGCTTGACCTTGATGTTCGCAAGGCTCTTCATAGGACTCAGCCAGGACCCTTCAAAGGAGAAGGGGAGAACCTGGGCGAGGCTGTGGAGAAATGGGTGGAAGCCATGGAAGAGTATTTTGACGTCACAGGATACAATCAGCGGAGCAAAATGGCTCTTGGCCGGCTGAAAATAGTGGAAACAGCCAGGGTAGCATGGAGGAACCACTGTGACACCAATCATCTGGACAGAAATACTCAATTTTGGAATGATCTAAAAACCTATCTAAGAAAGAGATTTTGCCCTCTTGGATTTTTAGAAACCAAAATGAACGAATTCTTAGAACTAAAGCAGGAGAGCAAAACCATCGAGGAATATCACCAAGCCTTTGCCCTTCTACTCATATTCACCACCTCTTGATGAAGAGCAACTCATGGCCAGGTTCATTCGAGGAATGAACGAACCCTTGGACACACTGGTCAAAAATGCCAAGCCAGTGTCCATGGCTGAAGCAGTAAGAATGGCAAAAGATTTTGCCAAAGCTTTTGTAGTAAAGGTCCCACCAAAACCTGCACCCTCTAACTTTAAGAGATTCCAAGCCCAGGGAAGTACTTCCAACTTTCCACTCCCAAAGAGGCAGCAAGGCCTGAATCAGAATCAGGATGCAGGAAGATTCAGAAGTGAAGGAAGACCCTTCCCCCAGAGTACTTTCCAGAGTACTTTCTCAGGAACCTCATCGCTTTCAAAAAATCAAAAAGATGAGCTCAGAACTGAAAACCGATGTTTTAGATGCCAGGGTTTTGGTCACCAGTTAAAAGACTGTCCGACTCCTGTCATGTCAAGGGGACAGGGAAGTCAAGAATTCCGAATTCAGAGACCAACCCCTTCATTCCAGTCTAATCAGGGTCCGTCTCGCCCAAGCCAGGGAAACCCCAGAAGATTTCCAGCCCAGCCATCTGCCTCTATCCAGAGTAATCTCAGAACTCCTTCCCAGAATTGGAACAACAAAAGAGAAAGAGTTCTACCTCAGACTGCAGCAGCCAGAGCAGTCACAATTTCAGATGTAGTAGAAGAGGAAAAAGGGCAGATCTATGCTGCGATTGAAAATCAAGGGCCTAACCAGCAGTTCTCCGTCATCCATACTCCAGCAGAGTATTAGGGGAAGCCTTTTAAGCTTTTGATTGATTCAGGCAGTTCTCATTCATTCATTTCCCCTGGATGCTTACGTAAGCTAGTCTTAGAACAGAAATCAGGGAAACCTATGCAAGTTGAATTGGCTAGTGGGAAGACTCTTTTCACTCACCATGAGACAGATCTTATCCAGTTCAATCTAGATGGTAATGTAACCGACTGTCAGTTCAAAGTCTTACCTCTAAGAGTTTTTGACGGAATCCTTGGAATGGATTGGCTCCACAAAAATCAAGCTGACATACACTGTCACAATGGAACCATTTCCTTCCATGACCTTCACGGGAACAAAGTCCATGGAACTGGAGTTTCCGGATCCCCAGACCTTCAGTTAGTAAAAGCTTCCAGGTTACTGAAAGGACTTAGGAAGAAGCAGCAAATTTATGTTGTCAAAATGAACCCTGTAGACTCAAAGCTTAAAGCTAAAGAACCAGAATGGTTAAGTGAATTTGATGATCTATTCCCAGCAGAGCTAACTGAAATGCCTCCAATTCGAGAAATAGATCATGTGATTGAATTCACCCCCGGAGCTCAACCAGTAGCCCTACGCTCTTACAAAATGCCAGTTCCTGAAGCCATCGAACTCAAGGAACAGCTTAGGCAGCTGTTAGAACAAGGGTTTGTAAGACCTAGTGTTTCACCTTGGGGTGCGCCAGTTCTCTTTCAGAAAAAGAAAGATGGAACACTTAGACTCTGTGTGGACTACAGAGGTCTAAATCAGCTGACAGTTAAGAATAAGTATCCTATCCCAAGGATTGATGAGCTTTTGGACAGGCTAAATGGAGCCCAGATCTTCACAAAAATAGATCTCAAATCCGGGTATTACCAGATCAGGATCAATGATCCAGATATACCAAAAACAGCCATCAATACTCGCTATGGGCATTATGAATTTACTGTCATGCCATTCGGATTAACTAATGCCCCAGCTACATTCAATCGCCTAATGCAGGACATCCTCAGAGAATACTTGGATGACTTTGTTCTAGTTTTCTTTGATGACATTCTGATTTACTCAAGAAATGCAGCCGACCATGAGACTCATGTCCGAAAAGTTCTTGAGATTCTAAGGAAACATCAACTCTTTGCCAAAAAGAGCAAATGCACTTTCTCTGCCGACCACGTTGAATACTTGGGCTTTCTGGTATCCAAAGATGGAATTTCTCCAGATTTCGCAAAAATCCAAGCTGTCGTAGATTGGCCCGAACCTAAGACAGTGAAAGAAGTCAAAGGATTCTTGGGATTGACTGGTTGGTATAGAATTTTTATACCAAAATATGCTCTCATAGCTTCCCCCCTGACTAACCTTCTCAAAAAGAATATCCCGTTTCAATGGTCTGCCAAGTGCCAAAGTGCTTTTGATAAGCTGAAGACCGCCTTGGTAACCAGTCCCATTCTGAAACTGCCAGATTTCTCTCTACCCTTTGAGGTAGTAACTGATGCAAGTGGTTTTGCCCTGGGAGGTGCACTCATGCAGGAAGGTCATGCAGTGGCTTATGAATCCCGAAAGCTCAAAACACATGAGAGGAATTATGCTGTCCACGACTTGGAATTGCTTTCAGTAGTCTATGCCTTAAAGTTATGGAGACATTACCTACTGGGTAAAAGGTTTACTTTGATGACAGATCATCAGAGCTTAAAGTGGATCTTTACTCAGAAGGACCTCAACATGCGCCAAAGAAGGTGGATGCAGACCTTGCAGGAATTTGATTTTGAAATCAAGTACCGCCCAGGCAAAGAGAATGTGGTAGCAGATGCTCTCAGCAGAAAAACCTCCTTGCTTGCAATTACTGTAATATCAAATCATTTGATTACTCAAGCAAGTGAGAAGATCATGCAAGATAGATTCTTTGGCCCTATTGCTACCCTACTTATGCAGGAAAGCAAAACTCCGCAGGAGTTGAATAGAGTTCAAGGGTACAGCCTGGGATTATGTATTATAACCGCAGGTTATGCATTCCCAATGATGAGGGAACCAAGGACCAAATTCTGAATGAAGCCCATGACAGCCTTATTGCAGGACATCCAGGTTTCATCAAGACCTACATGTCTGTAAAGAAAAGTTTCTTTTGGCCTGGTTTGAAAAAGGATGTGCTGAATCATGTACGTCAATGTCTGACATGCCAAAAAGTCAAAGTTGAGAGAGTAAAAATGCCTGGGAAGTTACATCCATTGGACATCCCCCAGATGAAGTGGGAATGTATCAGTATGGACTTCATTACTGGATTACCTTCAGTGCAATCAGGTTACAACTCCATCTTCGTGGTAGTCGACAGACTAACCAAAGTTGCCCATCTGATTCCAGTAAAAGAAACCTACACTGCAGTGGATGTGGCCAGAGTGTTCCTCAAAGAAATCTTCAGATTGCATGGCCTACCGAGGAGAATAGTAAGTGACCGAGATCCCAAATTTACTTCAAGGTTTTGGACTGCATTTTTTGAAGCAGTGGGAACTTTCTTGGATCTCAGCACAGCTTATCACCCTGAGACCGATGGTCAAACTGAAAGGGTAAACCAAGTAATTGAAGATATACTTCGGACATGCTGTGGCAGGGAACCCAAGAAGTGGCTAAGCTATCTGCATCTAGTCGAGTTCGCCTACAATGCTTCTTATCACCGAAGTATCGGGATGAGCCCTTTTAAAGCTCTGTATGGACAAGATTGCTTAACTCCATTAACTTGGTCTGACCCATTGATTAAGGTCGAGATGTCCAGACAGATGCTTGACGACATGGAGCAACAGATGCAGTCAATTCGTAAAGATATTAAAGCTGCCCAGGATAGACAGAAGCAATATGCAGATAAGAAGAGGAAAAATAGAGAATTCAAAAGTGTTATTTTTATCATTTTTATTTTCATGCATAGGAATATGCATAATGATAAATTTTTTATCAAAAGTGTTATTTTTATCATTTTTATTTTCATGCATAGGAATACGCATAATGATAAATTTTTATATCAAAAGTGTTATTTTTATCATTTTTATTTTCATGCATAGGAATATGCATAATGATAAATTTTATATCAAAAGTGTTATTTTTATCATTTTTATTTTCATGCATAGGAGTATGCATAATGATAAATTTTTATATCAAAAGTGTTACTTTTATCATTTTTATTTTCATGCATAGGAGTATGCATAATGATAAATTTTTATATCAAAAGTGTTACTTTTATCATTTTTATTTTCATGCATAGGAGTATGCATAATGATAAATTTTTATATCAAAAGTGTTACTTTTATCATTTTTATTTTCATGCATAGGAATATGCATAATGATAAATTTTTATATCAAAAGTGTTATTTTTATCATTTTTATTTTCATGCATAGGAGTATGCATAATGATAAATTTTTATATCAAAGGTGTTATTTTTATCATTTTTATTTTCATGTATAGGAATATGCATAATGATAAATTTTATATCAAAAGTGTTATTTTTATCATTTTTATTTTCATGCATAGGAGTATGCATAATGATAAATTTTTATATCAAAAGTGTTACTTTTATCATTTTTATTTTCATGCATAGGAGTATGCATAATGATAAATTTTTATATCAAAAGTGTTACTTTTATCATTTTTATTTTCATGCATAGGAGTATGCATAATGATAAATTTTTATATCAAAAGTGTTACTTTTATCATTTTTATTTTCATGCATAGGAGTATGTATAATGATAAAATTTTATATCAAAAGTGTTACTTTTATCATTTTTATTTTCATGCATAAGAGTATGTATAAAGATATATTTTTATTATAAAAGTGTTACTTTTATAAAAATTGATTTTAATATATAGAGGTATAAAAAAAAAGATAATTTTTAATCGGAGATCGACGTAAATGAATATTCCTCGAGAAATCCATGTTTTGAAATTGTAAACAAATATTCATCGTAGGAAATTTTAGAAAAAGAGAAACTGAGATAGTACCTTTCGAGAAGATAAATTTAGAGAGAACCTTTCAGACCTAAACTCGGACTCAGATTATTAATCAAGACCTAATTCCTTCGTGAGTTCAATCAATGACGATGTACCCAGTTCAGAGAAAATGTATTCAATCACCCATCGAATCAAAAACTAAGTTAAGACTTGTGACTTTAATCTAAGAATCAAGTTAACAGAATTTGAAGAATTCTGTTTGGAATTGAAAATTGGATCTAGGGATTTATGATATACTCATGGTATTCAAACAAAAATCAAAACTGTAAACTTGCATAGAAACCCTGCCTTCTTAAAAGACTGTCTTACGCCAGAATGCTGGAGGGAGCATTTGGCATATATGTTTATCTAAGGGAAGTTCGGTTGCAACAGCTGGCGGGGAGTGTTCGAGGGACAGCTCACGCGGCAAGACTTGCCGAGGTCTTGACCAGCCTCGGTATGGTTAAAATGGTGCGCTTCCGGTACGATGGACGAGGGCCGATGAAGCGGGCTCTGAGTGAAGTGCCAGGACACCTAAGGAGGATCCTGGAGGGTTCTGACCAGGCGATGCACGGGCTCGCGGTGCCGAGGACATCCATGCGTATGTCGAGGAAGATATTATATGATGGACCTATGTTTTTTTTATAATCTATCACTGGATCTCGTTGTTGACTTGCTGGTCTCAACGGAGAGTCCAGAGTGATACTGTTTTGTTGAGAAACAAGGACTCAATGAAAATTTTGAAGTATGACATGTATAAATCGTAAATTGTTTATCAAGGATTGTTTTTATTAAAGTTTTAATAAAGAGGAGTGCGTGCGTATCTGTTTTCTAAAGCTAAAGTTAAGAAAGGCAATTCAATTATGGGTGGGTGAGTACTTAATTGGTTCCACCGATTCCAGTGGTAGGGTGGTGGCTAACCCATGGGCCGGATGGGGTTAGGCTAGAATCAGTGGAGTTTTAATAATCAAATTACAAAATCTTAGGATTACGCTAAGATCCGAGTAGTTAAATAATCTCCTGATAAATTTTTCAATAAGTAGATCAACGGCTGTGCCTGACCTGGATCAGGAAAAAAGCGTTGAATTTACTAAAATGATCAAATTATATCAGTGATAGTTTCCTTCTATCTGGTTTATCCAGTTGAAGGATAGCTTAGAATTGATCACGTTAGAAAAATTCGTTTAAAAAAATTCATAATGGCGGAATCGCCCCCGCTTTCCGGGCATGGGAATTTTTCCCGGTTTCAGTTTTTGGAGTGACCACCAGCCTAGTCTCGTGCCCGGACATTCGAGAGCGAGACCCCGAGTGAGAAACCCCGCCCTGCGCATGTGGGGGCTGCTTCCGCTGTTCGGCTACCGAGAGTCCGGCGCGCGGAGGGGGCGGAGGGATCTCACTCTCTCTCTCTCTCTCTCTCTCTCTCTCTCTCTCATGATACACCTCACAACTCTCTCTCTCTCTCTCTCTCATGATACACTTCACATCTCTCTCTCTATCACGATAGGTGTGTAGATGAGGAGTGCTTTAGGATTACAAAACATTATTTTCCTCTCTTTAGGAACTCACAAAACTATTAAAAATGTCATCTAATGTTCCCTCTCCCTCTATCTGTCACACCTCTCTCTCTTCCTCCCCTCCTCTCTCTCTCTCTCTTTCGATAATGTATACACTTGATAAGTAATAATGCACTTGTTACGGTTGTCTCACGTTCGATAATGTATTGCATGATGTTGAGTTCAGTAATATTGTTTGATATTCCGTTTTTGTTTGATCATTGATAAGTAATGATACACTTGTTGCTGTTCTCTCATGTTTAATGATGTATTGGATGATGTTGAGTTCATTAAAATTATTTGATATTCTGTTTTTGTTTGAACATTGATAAGTAATGATACACTTGTTGCTCTGCTCTCTCACGTTTGCTTAATGTTGATTTTAGTAATGTTTGATATTCTGTTTTTTTTTGTGTTTAGTGATATTTGCTAGATTTACGAAGACGACCAACATGCTTTCCCCTGAAGAGCGTAAAATCGTTCTACGAGCAATTCGCATTGCAAAATACTTCCACATGTGCATTGTGCAGTGTCGCAATAAATCAAGGTATTTATACAGTGTTCGGCATGGCTAGCAAATATAAACCACCAGGACCTTTAGATGCAACTCCTAGTGCAATTCGTAATTTATTTCAAGATGAAAGCTAAGAAAGACAAATCCTACTTTTGTATTGATAATTTCTCCAAATACGATCATTTGTACAGGTACTTTTTATGAAATTAATGAAATGACTTCTTCCTCTATGTCAGTATCTTGCTCCAAAATTCTTTCACCGTTTACTCTCTCGTCTGCTAAATTAAGCTCATCTAAGTCAATGTCTAAATTGTCTTCTATCTCAAGGGTGGTGCACAACGTGCATCCAACATCAAAGTTCTCGTGTACTACATCATCACAATTGTACATCCATCTGGGCATATCTTCTTCATACTCTTCGCTTTCAATGTCTCGCAAGATCTTTTCATTGCAATACATGTAAACAAGTTTATCTGCTCGATCTGCAAGAAGTCGATTGCGAATAGTACTGTGAATATATTTGTACATGCTCCAGTTTCTTTCTGAGCCTGAGTTTGAAGAGCACTGATTTAGAACCTTCATCGCAAGGTTGCGCAATAAAGCATAATGCTCACCACCATTCATCATCCACCACTTCCATGCAGGTTGCTCTTTAGCCATTTGTTGAACAAGGGAGTTGGAAAATAAACCCTCTTTCAATCGAAATGAGGTCATCTCCTTTATGCACTTTACACGATCATCAACATTATTATAGAAAGTGTTTACCACTTTATAAAAATCTTGCACCACCTCAACGTTGGACATCAAATCCATATTCCAATATTCAAGATCTAACATGTAAGCAGCACTGTGTAGTGGTGAATGCACTCCAATCCATCTAACATGAAAGTACTTCAATAGAACTTTTCTTTGTCTACTGGAGAATGGTACACGCCATTGCTTTTCCACCACCACTGAATGCTCTAATTTCTCAGGACACTCCAAACTCCGCTGGACAGTCCACCATTGCATCCATGCTTTCCCGAGATTAGCCGTTCTTTGATCAAGACTTCGTACGGCATACATAACAGGCATCATTACATGGTATGCATCCATCACACTGTTCCACCAGCTTCTTCTCGTAAGCGCTGCCTTCAAGACTTTGACTTTCTCTTTCACTTTTTCAAGTTGAGTGTTCTCCCAGTCATGAAATGCCATGCATGTAAATGTTTCACAAACTGCATCTTTATTTCTAAGAAGAGACTCAAAAGTGTAAAAGTGAGTGCAAAACCTAGCCTCCACTGGAAGCTTTAACATAACTGACATGCGAGGTTGAAAAATATCTAACACTCTCTGTCTCTTGAGCATGAATCTCACAAGCTGGCGAGCAGTGTCGACGATTGAGGCAAACCATTTGGTATCATCACTTTTATACCAATCTTTTAATACAAGATTCAAACTATGAGTATTACAGCCTACCGGAAAAACATGTGGATATTGTCGCTGTAGGATTTTGGATGCATTTTTGTAATTTTTTGCATTGTCCATGACGACTTGGACTACATTTTTGGCACCCACTTCCTCTATCACAGAGCTAATGACTTGAGCAATGTAAGCCCCAGTTTCTTTGTACATTAGACCATCCATCACTTACTATACTACATCCAGAAAGCTCTATATTGCTAAGAATTATTCTTTGTACACGTTCTTTTACTTGCGTATAACATTTCTCTAATAGATCATTTCGCATAGCATGATACGTAGGCGGTGAAAACCTTGGTCCAAACTCACCAATTTTCTTCCATGCTCTCTTCCAATGCTCACTGTCCACCATCATCATAGCACTCCCAGAAAAGTAAATCGCTTCAGCAAGGGTGAGTTGTGCATCATCGAGTCGACCTTGACGTAGGCTTTCTTGCAATGAAGTTTGACGCATGGGTATATTTCCTACGTCAAAGTTTCGCTTGCAAGAAGATGCACTGGGTAGATTACTTTCTGGTTGCACATTGCCGTTCGGGGTACAAGTAGGCGATGTAGCGGGAGTTTGATGATTAGAACAACAGTGTTCTTGCTGCCTTGATACATTAACGGTAGGAGTGTCATGTTTTCTTGAATCTTTCTTTTGAATTTCTTCTCTTATGCGTTTGGCCACTATAAGTGCAGAGGGGTGGGTACATGACTTTTTCTTCGGTCCGCCTAAAAAGTGTTCTCTTAGTCGAGGCGCCTCACCTGATTTTACTGCATGGCATAGCTTACACTCCCAATCTATGAATCGATCACCAACGTTAATTGCATATTACCACTCTATCCCAGGTGCCTTTTTTTTCCTGCTATTTGAAATTTGGACTCTATTGGAGGTATCACTGGATCCAACATTGTCCTCCATCTCAACAAATAACCTATTCAACCAAGCATATAACAATGAATACACAAATGAAAAAACAACAAAGTCACTCACGTATTACAAAACATACATTAGCAGACAAAGTACTTCGAAACTATCTTGACAAATACAAAAGATCATCACATAACACAAAACTACTTCAAACTATCTTGCAAGGTCTTACTACAAAACTACTTAGAGAAAGTTAAAGAGAATAAGTTATAGAGAAAGTTACATAAAGGCAAAGAGAGTGAGCTAGAGAGAGAGTGTGTGTTAAAGAGACAAATAGAGAGAGAGAGAGAGAGAGAGAGAGAGTTGACCAAATCAAGAGAAATAGAGATAGAGAGAGTTGGAAAGAGAGGGTTAGAGAGAGGAAGAGTGAGTACTAGAGAGAGAGAGAGAGTTGACCAAATCAAGAGAAATAGAGATAGAGAGAGTTGGAAAGAGAGGGTTAGAGAGAGGAAGAGTGAGTAGTACTAGAGAGAGAGAGAGAGAGAGAGAGAGAGAGAGAGAGAGAGAGAGTTGGCCAGGTGGAGAGAAATAGAGGTAGAGAGAGAAAGAGATTGAGAGTGTTAAAGAGAGAGAGAGAGAGAGAGAGAGAGAGAGAGAGAGAGAGAGAGAGAGAGAGCTAGTGAGATAGAGGAGAAAAAATAGAGAGAGAGAGAGAGCTAGTGAGATAGAGGAGAATTAGAGAGAGAGTGAGTGAGACTGAGCTAGAGAGAGTGAGTGAGACTGAGCTAGAGAGAGTTAGAGAGAGAGAGAGGGAGAGTGTTAAAAAGTTAGAGAGTGAGATAGAGAAAGGTAAACAGAACACGTTATAGTGCGAGAGTTAGAGAAAGAAGAGTGTGTTAGAGAGAGAGAGAGAGAGAGAGATAGAGAGAGAGAGAGAGTGTGTGTCAAAGAGAGAGTTAGCCACCAGCAGTTTGAGAGAAAAGGAGAGAATTAGAGAGAGTAAGAGAGATTGAAAGACTAAAATAGAGAATTAGAGAGAGCAAGAGTGAGTGCGAGAGAGAGAGAGTATGTGTGAGTTAGAGAAAGGTAAAGAGAGTAAGTTATAGATAGAGTTAAAGGCAAAGAGAATAAGCTAGAGAGAGAGTGTGTTAGAGAGAGAGAGACCCTAGAGAGAGAGAGTTGGCCAATTCGAGAGACATAGAGAGAGAAAGAGACAGTGAGTGTTAGAGAGAGAGAGAGTTGGCCAACTCGAGAGAAATATAGAGTTAGAGAAAGTAAGAGAGAGAGAGATAGAGTTAGAGAGAGTAAGAGAGATTGAGAGAGGTAAGGAGAGAGGTAGAGTGTGTGTGTGTGTGTGTGTGTGTGTGTGTGTGAGAGAGAGAGAGAGAGAGAGAGAGAGAGAGAGAGAGAGATTTTGGTAGAGAGAGTTAGAGAGAGAGAGAGAGTTGGTCAATTCCAAAGAAATATAAAGAGTTAGAAAAGTAAGAGAGATTGAGTTAGTTAGAGAGAGAGAGAGAGAGAATTAGACAGTTAGAGAGACAGACTTAGAGAGTGAGTGAGATAAAAGTAAAGAGAATGAGTTAAAGAGAGAAAGAGTATATGTTAGAGCGATAGAGTTAAAGAGAGTGAGTGAGTGTTAGAGAGAGAAAGTTGGCCAGTTTCAAAGAAACAAAAAGAGAGAGAGAGAGAGAGAGAGAGAGAGAGAGAGAGAGAGAGAGAGAGACTCAGAGAGAGAGTTACTTAGAGTTAAAGAGCGAGAGAGAGAGAGAGAGAGAGTAAGAGTTAGAAAGAGCGAGTTAGAAAGAGAGAGTTAGAAAAAGGTAAAGAAAGTAGGTTAGCGAGAAAGTGACATGGATTCACTTCTAGGAAAATAGAGAAAATAGAGACTTGCAAGAAAATATGTTATTCAACCCAATCAACTCATCAAAAACCACAAGTTCAACATATTCAAAAATTGAATAAATAACATGTAAAATACCTAGCATATGAAAATGACTCAACGTTGGGTGCAATCTTCCTCCCTCATATGTGTGGCCTCTCTCCATATATGAGTAACTGTATAATTTTCTTATTCCAAAATAGGCCATAGTCTACAAAAATATAAAAAGGGTGCTTTTACTTGTACGTCACTCTCTTATGCTCAAAATAGAGTGTCCATCAATTGAGGCTGTGTCCATATTGAGACTAGGGTTAAATCATATCACTCTTTACAAAACTATTAAATTTCAAGTCTAAGCTTGATAAAAATAAACTTCCAAAAATAAATCAAAATGTGCACAATCTAGCACATTTATATACAAAACTTGTTTACAAAAATGTGCACAAATATTCCATAAGTATACAAACCATCACCACACACATGTTTGCTAGACGTAAGTAACCTAGGAATCACCCTTTCCATACAAAACAACTGCAAACATTGGAGGCCCCAATCATACATCAATAATGTCATCACCCATGATTTTAACATGATTTGGCATGATGCAAAGATAATCCAAGCGTCCCCGAATTATCTAGGAGGGTAGAATAATATTTTTAAGAGAGCTTAAAATATATTCTCATAACATCCCTCTTGCTTGAGTTTGAAAATGCCCTCAATTATAGGTTGAAAAGAACGGAGGATCTCAAGGAAGAACAAAAATATTTGGAAGGCATGGCATCTTGCATCTTCACAAGGATGATTTTGAAAAGCGACCAAGTATTTTATATGCTCAATGATAGTATATGGTGTCAAAACTTCTTTCTTGCCCTTAATAAGAGTTGGCTCCTTATACACAAGATGAGTGGAAGTGATACCCTAAAAGGTTTTAACAAATTCACATGAAATAGGCTATGAATCTACCAATGAGAAAGTAATTCTAGTCTATAAGCAACATCTTTAATTTTGTGAATCACCTTAAAAGGTCCATAAAATCTTGCAACACCGAGCTTAATAGCTGAGAATTTTTTAACACTCTTAAGTCTAAGTTTCTCAATTCACAAAAGTATATAATCTCCAATTTCAAAAGAGATAACTTTATGTTTATGATTTTCTTTCTTATTAACATATTGTTCTTGAGCATGCACAATAAATGTTTTACATCATTCAAAATGCTACTAAAATTGATAGTGAATTAATCAGCAGCTTCAATTTGTGGGAAAGTCTAGCAGCTAGAATAGGGAAAGTTTTTCCTTACATAATTTGAAAGGTACTCGGCCAGTAGCCAAATGAGGAGTATCATTGTAAGCAAACTAGAGAAGATGAATGTGTACTTATCCCATGAATAAGGTTGTTGGGCAACATAGTCTCTCAGTAGATCCTAGATATTGATATTAGTAACCTCAATTTGTCCATTGGTGGTTTCCAGCAGATGGAAAGCTCTGGAGAAATCTATCTTAGTGCCTAAGTTAGATCCAAACGTTACTGTAGAATCTAGAGTCTCTGTCAGAAACAATGACTTTTGGCAATCCATGATGTACAAAGATTTGGTTGATAAACATAATCGCCGCTTGCTGTGAGAAGTGAATGTTTTCTTACAAGGTAAGAAATAAGCTTGCTTACTTAAATGGTCCACTATAGTCCAAATCATGTCATGATGATTGGATGTAGTAGAAAACCTGTGAAGTCCATTGATATTTGTTCCCAACAAGTATCATTAGGGATTGGTAGAGGTGTAAGAAGTCCTTGGATCTTACCTCTCCAAATTTTTAATTTTATGACAAATAGAACATTCAGCCACAAATGTTGCTACATCTTGTTTAAGATAAGGCTAAAAGAATTCTCTAAAGACTAATTGTAAGATAGCTAAAACACCTCGATGACCCATATATGGCAGTTGATGCATTTCCTCCAGTATGAATTGTTTGAAAGGTTGTGTAATACACAATATCTTTTGGAAGAAAAGGTAACCATCATGGTATGAGTAATCACCAATATGGTTCCAATTATTATCTCTAAGCTTAGTCCAAACCTTAGAGGAATTTGTGTCAATATCATAAGACTCTTTCATAGGACTCAAAGGTTTACTCTTAATGACATAAATGTTGAGGATACTAGGATGTCTACTTAAAGCATCTGCCACCACAACGTTTTCTTTGCCTGGTTAATATTGAATCATGGGTTGGAAAATCTAGATAAATGAAGCCCATTTGATATGTCGGTCAGAAATTAATGGTTTGGTCAACAAATGATGAATTCTTTGTTGGTTGGTCTTGATTAAAAATTCAAATCCCATTAAATAATATTTCCAAAGTCTTAATGGCATAAACAATAACAACTAATTCCTTGTCATATGCACTATAATTTCTTTCTATTGGTTTAAGCTTATGACTTTCATAAGAAATGAGATGTCCATCTTGTATGAGAACAACACCAAAACCATGTCTACTTGCATCAATATTACAAAAAAGAATGGTTGTTGAAAATATGGTAGTGTAAGAATCGGTGTACGAGTTAACACTTTCTTAAGCTTAGAGAAGGAAAATTTGTTGTTGAGCAGAAAATTTTTTGCTCTACTAAGGAGCAATGCCATTGCGTGAAAAAAAAGTTGGGGCAGAGACTAGGGAGTCATCAGGGCTCCCAGTCTGTCTCCCAGCTCTTTTTTTAACAAACAATAAAACTTGAAAACTAATTTAAAATTAGGAAGAATGCAAGTGAAAGAAATAAATTTTAAATTGCTCGATTGGTAAGGCATTTGGCCATATACAAAAAAAAACCTTGGAAGGCATGGCTAATCGGAATCTTCACCGAATTTTTCTGTCTCGTCTTTGTCTTCGTCTTCATCTTCACTTTCTTCGCCTACTTCACATTTATAATCTGGATCTTCCTCTTCCTCTTCCTCTTCCTCTTCACTTGCAAACAAGAGCAAGGTAATTATAAAATAATAAAAGACAAAATATAGATAAGAGAAGGGCTTATGTGTTTACTTACCTTGTCAGCTTGAGTCCCCAAAATGGACACCACTTGGACCTATGCCTATCAATGGGGTGGACTGTCCCCATGGAGACAACTAGCCATATCGAGTAGATTGGCCTCATGGTATGTTGGCCTACATATAAGGATGCATGAATTGACTTACAAAATGCATAAAGGGGAATAAAATATACAAAGGATAAATATTGTGTATGTGAAAAGGAATGTCAAAACATACATGTGTCTGTGAAAACTATCCATGCTTGTTGCACATAACGTTGGGGTACGTTGGGGTTGATGTTATTAAATATTGTGTATATAAAAAGGAATGTCAAAACATACATGTGTCTGTGAAAACTATCCATGCTTGTTGCACATAACGTTGGGGTACGTTGGGGTTAATGATATTCCAAATGGAGAGTAAGATCTCTAACTCTCTTGATGCATTAAATTTTTTTAATATGTAGGTATAAATATAACGCTCGTTCACAATGTAGGAAATATAGGCTCCTTGACATATTGGCTGGTGGTGAGCTCGCTACTATGACGGATGCCCAGATTTTTCCATTAGCGTTCTTCGTGTGGATCCATCGTCACACGTACTAGTTCCAATTTATTGAGTACACGCTACAATTGTATGAAAAGTTGGAGATGGGGCTGACCCACTTGTTGGTTGTGGTTGTCATGTATGAGAGAGCCACAGTGGACTCTGGGGTAGGTATCACAAATGCCCTCAAATCTTACAAGAAGATTCACTTTGAGAAGGCGTTTGTAAGGTGGAAAGGAAAATGAATGCCACCTTGGATCCTAGCATGCCACAATACTATTATTTTTATTTTTTCAACTAACATGGTGGAGAAGTTGTTATTCTTATTATATTGGTTTCTTAGAGAATTTTAATGTTTCTATATTAGGTGGTGGGGAAGTAGTGTGTGTGATCGAGTATATATTCCTGAGCACCCTTCATATGTATGGGTGTAGTTTGAGACAGAGGAGACATGATTGTACCCCAAAGAGTGGATTAACAAGCTTCGGGGAAAGGACACATGGATATTGTGCCCATGGTGGATAGACTACCCAGAGGGGGAGTTTCCTTCAGAGAGGAGGGAAAGTAGATTCAGAGTATGTTTCATTGTGTACGGTAGATCATTTGTATAAACTATGAAGCTTGTTTTTTGGGAATTTAAAGTTCCTATGTTTGTTGAATGCAGTAGCAAAGAAGGGCAAGAAGCTTGGCACCGAGCAGCAATTGGCCCTCAAGAAGAAAAAGGGAAAGAAATAAAAAAATGAGAAGCCTCCATCGTCCACGACTGTGACAACAACACCCAAAAAAGATCATGGCCACAGTGGGGATGGGATGACATTGATGAGGGTGCTGATGATTGCTAGTCTAAGGATGATGAGCAGGTGACCCCACATAGTGAGAGAAAATGGTAGGGCTCAGAGAGTTTAAAAGAAGACGAGGAAACCCTCTTGGGATCTAATAAGTGAACATAATATGTTTGAACATTCATTAGTTTATTTATTGAGATCAATAGTAATAACATATATTTGGTGTTGTCTACATGAAGACTACCGTGCCAGTGTGGTGGACCCCCTGCACTTAGTTTAGAAATCTAACATTGATCACCTCCATCTTGCGGTTTTGGGAAAGTGAAAACACATGGAAGATCTCCAACCTGGGCTAGTGACTCTCTCCATTCATCGTCTCATTATACTGTTTGTAGTCCACTTATATGCTTTGTTGTTCCAGGAATCTTCTTGCTTTGTCTTCAAGAGGCAGCCAAAGACTTTATTCTAGAATAATTCAATGATATGTGTATAGTTGCTGCACACACACATAGAATCACCATCATGCAGTATTTCAACGATTCATGGGATCTTTGATGAGGTGGGGAAGCATGGACGCCTTCGATAGCCTTGGAGGCCTATGCTTGGTGTGGGCTGATTTTCCAACAAATCTCTCTACAAGGACAAGGTTGTGGTTCCTCGATGGAATGTTTTTAGGGAGGTACTTGTGGAGTGGGATTTTGTGCTTGCTCTGTAGAGTTCCTATAGGCCGACATCACTATGGTGTGCACTCTACGTGTGGAGAACCTCGAGATTGATGTGCAAGAGGCAGGAACTTGAAACTTCACAATGTCATTGCAAAGTACTTTGTTCTTGCGCTTCTCAAGATACATGTATGTCATGTCAAAAGATGGCCAAAAAGAGGTGAGTGCAAGAGTGACTTGTTTTTATTTAAGTGAAGATCAATGATTTCCCTCCCTAGCATACTTACTAGCGTGTGCACTTAGGTCAGTATTTTGGTCATCTCCATCTTCACACACCCAGTGAGAGTACATCCACTCGTCCAAAGTATGGCAGGTGGGGGCGAGGTAGCTGAAAATTGTTTAGGTTTTGAGGTGGAAAACGATATCTTCTTGGAGCCGAAATCGAGAGGGAACCTTGCCATACTAGTTGGATGCAAACGGAAATCCCATCTGAGATGTTGTTGAATGTAGTGAGCCTTTTTCAAGGTGATTACAGCACTCACTTCATTACAACTTAATTTGAGTAGTGTAATCATTATATAGTCATTCTCTTTAATATTGTCGTCATTTATATAAATGCTAATTGTGAGTGATAGGTGGTTACTCAAGACGTTTATAGATTGCAAGGATGCAATCCTAGATTGCTTTGCTGGTACTTGGACCATGGCTAGAGCATGCAAGATATTGCAACAACATTGCATCAGCATGGAGAACGACGATGTGTGCCTTAATTTGTGTCTACAATCACTTGCCTATGTTCATGATGATTTGGGTCAACAATTTTTCAAGGGTAAGGTTAGTGAGTATGCTCGAAGGGAGGAGCATTGGACGTGGGGGAACCATCTCCACACATTCTTCAGCCATATCCTCCACTCATCCTAGTACCCATGAGCCCAACACAGTCAAGTGCCTCGTCATGGGCACTTGGTGTTGGGAGCCCCAATATTGACATGTCATGCCACATATATTCCCCGTGGGTTCTTTTACAATGCCCTCATCATGGGCACCACGGCCTTAACTTATGAGGCCACTATTCACACCCTGCACTTGCACCATTTGGTAGACCTCCCTAACCCATACCACCTTCCTTCTTCCACCAACACCCGCAACATCCGTACTGATGTATTTAATTCGCTTGTAATGAAAGAAATATATTATTTTAGATAGTATTGTTGTGTACACTTAAATTATGTATATGGAATTGTTTTTAGCTTCTTCCGTGATTGTTTAGGTAATTAAATTGACAATTCAGAGAGATGATGCAATTGCAAAGAGATCTCAATGACACAAGAGAGAGTGTGAGTGAAAGAGAGTTTGAGCGGCGAGACCTTAAAATAATTACATTTATTCTTAAAATAGTTATTTTAATGCTTAAAATAGTAATTTTTATCTGTAAAATAGTAATTTTTATTTCTAAGAAGCTATAAATACAATAGATGTTGCCATGTTCCAACACTCTTCTTCTAGGGCCATCCCACCCTCCCCTTCTATCTTCATATTGCAATAGACTCTTTGTAAATTCTTTTATCATGGCTTCATCCAGCAATCCCTCTAATACTGTTACGTTTGAAAGCATCTTAAGCAGAGCTCTTCAATATTTTATGCATTTTAAAGAAAAGGAACCTAGATCGGATGCCCCTATGGTAGCATGAACATCTAAAGTGCAGGAGCTATACAAGAAGGTCACAATAGAGAAAGCGGTAGACCTTGCAAGCAAGAACATGCTAGAGGTGAAAGCAGCAACATCCATTGGGATATGGAGAACTTTGGCATGCTTTAAGAGGCAAAGGAGGATCCTCTTTGAGTTGAAGTTGCCACCTTCAATGAAAATTTAGGGTAGATGGAGAAGGCTAAGATGATAGTTGAGGCCCAAAATGCTTTCATATAGTGTTGCATGTGTTCAACATAGGCGCAAGTGTTTGTCATAATATGCTATAGTATTGCTATTTTTATTTGAAATATAACAAAATTTGCATCTCTCTATGGTGTCTTTGTGAAGAAGTAGCAATGATAGTGGCCCATGGAAGTAAATAACAATGTGTACACCCTTGCTTTCATGTATTGTTGCGTGTGTTCAAAATCTTGGCTAGAGTTTGCCATGTAATGCTGTGATCTGTAAATTTTCTTTGGAATACAATGAAAGTTTTATATTATAATATGGTATCTTTGTAAATGAGTTGCAATGATAGTGGTCCATGGAAGTAAAGAACATTGTGTACACACATTCCTTCATGTATTGTTGCGTGTGTTCAAGTACTTGTAGCTGTTTGTCATGTAATCTTGTGGTCTTGTAAAATTTGATTTGAAATGTAATAGAAGTTTTAGATCATAATATGGTGTCTTTGTAAATAATTTGCAACAATGATAGTGGCCCATGGTGTGTAGTGCTCAACATCTCGTAGGTGTGATAGTCGAGGGAGAGGAGTAGCCGGATACAAGAAGTGTAGAGAGAGAAACCACTCGCCTAAACACCAAAAAGTGCTCGCTAAAGAATTCTCGTCGCCAAAAAAATACACCCATGAATTCAAGAGAAGATTCATACCTCACCAAGATTCCCATTTTGTAAATAGCCTCTCTCATCTTCTTATCTCCACAACTAACTATAGCTATTGGAAGAATAAACTATGCATAGAAAAAAAAATAGAAGTTAGTATATGAGCCTATAGATTATGTACCATAAAGAGAAAATGAATAAAAGAATATTTGAATACCTATAATATCGTGTGCCAATCATGTGTCTTGAGGTCATCTAATTGTACCTATCATTTCTTTTTATCTTTGTGAAGGAACCCTTCAATTATTGCATTACTCCTGTTGGTGTACTAAAAGAGGCAATCACACTTTTCACTTTATTATGCTCCTTCTTTGGTTAATACCCATGGTGCCTTTGGTAGGACCATGTTACCACTCTCATCTACAATTAGCCATGCACTTTGAAGGTGTCTAATATTTTGTAAGTCATCCCTTGTACCCTTCATATCTCTTTTACCCATTAAATGGTCATAAATATTTGTTACCACATTCTTGAACATATGCATGGAGTTTAAGAGATGATTGATCTTCAACTCACACCAATATCAAAGTCAAGAGAAGATTGAGTGTCTTGAAATCCCATATAGTGGTGGATTTGGGGTGCTTCTCCATGCCTCAAACCAATATCTACTTCTCATCACACAAGTGGTGAGACATCATGTGACACATACTTGGGATGTCAAGCAGGGATAAATTGATGATGTTTGTCATACACCACCTTCTTTAGTGTAGAGGATCTTTCCAAAACAAGTGATGGTCCACAATTTGGACATGCATGATGTCCAAAGGTTGCCAAACCTATTATAAAATTGAGATGATTGAGAGGTAGAGTAAGACAAGTTTAAATTTATAAAGTTCAAGTATGTACTTGAGCACTCTGAGAACCCAAGATAGTCATGCATTGTCCAAAGAAAAAATCCTTTCACCTCCATATCATGCCTATTTATTGGTCTTGAGACATAATACAATTTGATATCTTGCCATAGTATCTCAAGCTTCTCAATCAAAGGCTTGAGGTACACATCCATGTTCGCTATACCTACAAAGAGAGCAAGCATAATATGACCTTTCTTCATTGCCACCCATGGACAGAGATTGTAATTCATCCATACAATATGCCAAATAAACCATGATGTGGACTTTAAGCCAAATGGGTTAACACCATCCATGCACAAGACAAGACATAAGTGATGGGGATCATCTTCAAACTCTAGCCATTGATGCTCCACATGTTGCCATGTTAGTGAATTAGCCTACAATCCTCATGATGCCATCAGTTAAGCAATGAGTCGCATGCCATCTCATGATTTCTATAATCCCCTTATATTTAAACATGTGTTGGATGCAAGGAATGATAGGCATTAGGAAGTGAATGGGGTCTTCTTGGGCCCTTTAATTTGCCCAAGCCTAATCAAGGTGATTAAGGAATAGCCAAATGGGGGGTTGCCATGTGGACTGAAATGTTGGGTTTTTAAGAGAGGTGTAAGAGTGGTCAAAGGGTGCACTTTTTCTCCCAAAAAGGGGGGAGGCAATTTTACAATTTTCGGACCTCCATAACTTCTACATACAAGCTCCGATTTGAGCCGAGATTATAGATCCGTGATCTACGCATCAAGAGCTTTCCATAGATATGTTACATGATATGGTTTTGTCTACTAGATTTTAAATTCCATTTTTCCCCCAAAATTCAAATTCGAATAAAGTAGCCGTTTTGAAGCTTCTAATTAGAAAATGTTTCTTCTTAAGAGAAAAGGTTTGACTCCTTAAACTGCCAAATAAAAGGGCCCAAGAAGCCTTCCATTGAGGTCCTAATGAAAGTGTCTCAACACCTTTTGGGGAATTTTGTCTTCTTGAAAATCATCTTTATATTGGCTCTCTCCACATTGTAGACATTGTGTTGCGTCTTTATTAACCCCTCTAAATAGCATGCAATCATTGGTACATACGTGTATTTTTATATAATCCATACCTAGCATAGAGAGAAATTTACGAGACTCGTCTTGTGAGTCCAGCAAAAGATTTTGAGGGAGAAGAATATTCTTGAGAAGCCTACAACATAACATTAGAAAGCATATGTCAAAATATCTACAAGGAGAGTATGGACAAGCTTTATGCGTAGGCTCTATACGTAAGTTCTATGCATAGGCTTTATGCATAAAGCCTTTATTCATAGCTATTTATGAATGTTTTATGCTTCGAGCAATTGAATCTTATGCATGTATTTGGTTTGGGGTATATGTATAGGCAATGTCGATCGATCCTAGCTAGGACCTAGATATTGCGAGTAGGCTCGAGCAATCTCTACTAAGTTGGGAGTAGTGAATTTGCTAGCCTTTTTACCCAAGCCCTAGTACAAGATCAATTTTTTGAAAAACTCTTTTCCACAGTCGGGGTTGGCAATTTGTGCCTGCTCATGTCCGCTCTTAGTGAATAGTGCCTCCGCCTCCTTCAAGGCATATCTATAGTTCTTGTCAAACATTTCTACATTCAAAAGCTATTCTCTACTCCCTCACTCAAGCAAGCCACTAATCTTGGCTTGGTACGTGGCATCAAACTCCAACTGTAATGCTTTTATGTTTAAGAAACATATTTCGAAATCAAAACATGGATTTACTATGATTTGATAATAACAAGGCGCGCACATACCTTGAAAACTAATTGTAAGAGGAGTGCCATGGGAAGCATCAACCACTTCGATCTGTTAGGTCCCCAATGAGTAATATCTTTCTCGTCCCATGCACGATCAGCATCATTGAACTTTGACAACAAGGATTGTGGATTGTCAAGGCCCACAAGCTACATCATAAATATATCATGTGCTGTTGTGTTCGACACATAAATGGTAGTGACCCTGGAAATTTTGTATGGATATAAAATAAGATAAATGATGACATATAAAATGTTTTTTCATTTGATACACAAAAAAAATATATACAATCCACTTACTTGTTTATCATGCGCAGCACCAACAAGAACTCTACCTCTGTAAGATTCCTCCCTAGCCCTCAAGATGTCCAGTATCTTCCTTTGTAATCAATCCCCTCTTCAGAATAATAAAAGATCTTGTTTCTACCTATTTTGGCTTAGAGAGAGAAAATATTCTAGAGAGAGGTTATTTAATTTTTAGATATTTTTGGATGGAAAAATATCTCTTCTTATTAAAATAAATTCCCCCAAAACAGAAGTTTAAAATTCAGAAGGTGCATTAGAAATAAATTATAATCTGTTCAAAAGGCCTTAGCCTAAGGGTCTAAATTTTTTGAAAAGTTTTAGATTAAGGTTCCTATGGACCAATAAGATTAATCTAAATGTAAGGAGGAGATAAATTGAAAAATAAAAGAAAACCCCCCCCAAAAAAAATGAGTTAATGTTTACATAAGATGAAGAGTGGACTAAGGACTAAGGAAAATAGTTAAAAAACTGATTTTTGACACCTCAGGATAGGGATTCCCCCTCATGAAGTAGGTGCCTTTTTCTCATCATTGCTTTTCAATTTTAAATCAATAAAATTAGATATTTCATCTCTCCTCTCTCCTCATTCAAAAGTGGATCCAAAAAGTGAACTAAACTGAACCAAAAATGGTTTAAAAATGACCAAATCGATCTGGAAAATTCTAGAATCAGTTTGCTTAGTTAGAGGTTCATTTTTTCCTATAAATAGAAGCCTCCCCCTTTGTAGAAGCTTAATAGTGTTTTATGCACTATTACTCTACTCCTCCCCTCTCAGAGCCAAAAACATTGAATTCATTGATAATTTACTTGTTTTTGACTAATTCCTCTACAAAGAATTGGTGGCCACTCTTGATCCAAGCAAGAGTAGAACCCTCAATCCCTCAAGCCAAAGGAAAGCTCACAAAACTCCATGTAAGTTAGAAATTCTACTTTTTTTTAATTCTATTCTATGGTCTTCAGAATTCTTGCTTTTTCTAATGTGAAATTGGATGTTATGCCTTGATGGAAAGGCTTCCCCCTTCTCTTCATTAAATCTACTTTTTTTTAATTCTATTCTATGGTCTTCAGAATTCTTGCTTTTTCTAATGTGAAATTGGATGTTATGCCTTGATGGAAAGGCTTCCCCCTTCTCTTCATTAAATTCAGCCCTTCTTTATCCAAGATGTGTAATCAAATAAATAGAGTTAAACTTTTCGTATTGTTTACTCTTTAAAAAAATGAGAATTGATTAGATTAATGTGCTAAATTCATCTTGGGGTAAATTCTAAGTAGATTTAAAATGTAAAAATTGAGAAATGGTCAGCCATACAAAGGAGGTTATGGCAAAATTTTCTTAAATTTTGTGGAAATAAGTTTTATCTTTATGTTATTCAAAAAGAGTGATTCCCTCTGTTTGTGTATTCTAAAAGTGTGATTTTCATTCTATGCATAGAAAGATGCATATTGGAAATATTTTTATTATAAAAGTGTTATTTTCATTAGAATTAATTTCTAGGCATAGAAAGATGCATATTGGAAATATTTTTATTATAAAAGTGTTACTTTCATCAATATTGATTTTTATGTATAAAAGATTTTTTTATAAAAGTGTTACTTTCATCAATATTGATTTTTATGCATAAAGTGATGCATAAAGAATTTTTTTTAATTATAAAAGTGTTACTTTCACCAATATTGATTTTTATGCATAAAGTGATGCATAAAAGAATTTTTATTATTATAAAAGTGTGATTTTCATTAGATTTCAATTCTATGCACAAAAAGATGCATATTGGATATTTGTTTAATTATAAAAGAGTGATTTTCATTAGATTTAAATTCTATGCATAGAAAGATACATATTAGATATTTTTTTATTATAAAAGAGTGATTTTTATTAGATTTAAGTTCTATGCATAGAAATCTGCATATTGGATATTTTTTATTATAAAAGAGTGGTTTTCATTAGATTTAAATTCTATGCATAGAAAGATGCATATTGGATATTTTTTTATTATAAAAGAGTGATTTTTATTAGATTTAAATTCTATGCATAGAAATATGCATATTGGATATTTTTTTATTATTAAAGAGTGATTTTCATTAGATTAAATTCTATGCATAGAAAGATGCATATTGGATATTTTCTTATTATAAAAGTGTGATTTTCATTAGATTTAATTTCTATGCATAAATAGATGCATAAAAGGATTTTCTTTTATTATAAAAGTTTGAAGCTGGATTTTATGCATAAAAAGAGGCATAAAGAATTTTTATATCAAAATTAGAGTTCTCTTTGATTCTATGTTTAATTTTCATGAATAATTGATAAATGAATAAGTAAATACACTGTGAGAGAAAATTCTATCGTTTCATATTCACTCGGACGGTAATGAGAAAATTCAAAAAATCTATCGAAGTCAAAAATTTAGATAAATTGATTAATTTATTCCTCACATAGGAATTCATGATTAGTTTAGAAATCAGTTAAGTGAATATTCAATGAATGAAATTTAGTAAAATAGTGATTGAAATATCACCCCCTTTCAAGAAAAGTAGTTAAGGAAGAACCTTACCAGAGTCGAACCTAGAATCAGACTTTGACCAAGACCAAACTCTTCGTTAGTTTCAAGGAAAGACGATGTAACCAGTACAGAAAAATACACTCAAATCACCCACCAAATCTGAAACTAAGTTGAAACCCTTTGATTTTGATCTGGTGATCAAGGTTACAAAATTTGAGGAATTCTATTTAGAATTCAGACCTGCGATCAAGAAGTCTTGGGATATGGATTTAAGATATACTCATTATATTCAAAGAAAATCAAAACTGAAAACTTGCATAGAAACTGTTTTTCTTAAAGGACTGTCTTACGCCAGAGTGCTGGGAGGGAGCATTTGGTATATGTGTTTTTCTAAGGGAAGTTCGGTTGTAACAACTGGCAGGGAGTGTTCAAAGGACAGCTCACGTGGCAAAGCCTGGGTCTTGACGAGCCTCGGTACGGTTAAAATGGTGCGTTTCCGGTACGATGGATGAGGGCCGATGAAGCGGTCCCTGAGTGAAGTGCCAGGACACCTAAGGAGAATCCTGGAGGGTTCTGACTAGGTGATGCACGGGCTCGTGGTGCTGAGGACACCCATGTGTATGTCGTGGAAGATATTGTATGATGGATCAATGTTTATTGTAATCTGTTATTGGATCTCGTTGTTTGCTGACCAACAGCTGGTCTCAAAACGGAGAGTCCAGAGTGATACTATTTTTTGTGAGAAACAAGGATTGGATGGAATTTTTGAGCTATGACATCTGTAACCAATAATTGTTTGTCAATGGATTGTTTTATAAATTAAAGTTTAAAGAGGAGTGTGTGCCTATATGTATTCTAAAGCAAAAGTTAAGAAAGGCATTCAATTATGGGTGGGTGAGTACTTGTCTAGTTCTACGAATTCCAGTGGTTGGGTGGTGGCTAACCCATGGGCCGGATGGGGTTAGGCTGGAATCAATAGAGTTTTAATAATAAAATTGATTAAAAGGAATACGCTTAGAACTCGAGTAGTTAAATAAAAGCCTGAAGACTTCTCAAATGAATAGATCAAAGGCTGTGCCTGATTCAATTAGGAAAAAAGCGTTGATTCCTTCAAGTTAAGTCTGTAATAAATTTTCCTTCTATCTGGTTTAATCAGATGAAGGTTAGTTTAGTCTCTTGACCCCGTTAGAAAATTCGTTAAGAAATTCAAAAAGGTGGAATCGTCCCCGTTTTTCAGGCATGGGAAATTTTCCCAGTTTCAGCTTTCAGAATGACCACCAGCTTCGTCTCGTGCCCGAACATTCGAGGGGGCGAGGCCTCGAGTGGAAAACCCTGCCCCACGCAAGAGGGAGCTGCTTCCGCTGTGCCAGCAAAACCGGGAATCCGGTGTGCAGAGGGGGTAGTGGGATCTCACAGCCTCCTCCTCCTCCAGGAATCGGACCACTCTACAAATCACCTTAGGAACCTTCTCTCTTTCAACTCAATTGGTTTTTGCCCATTCTTGCCATACTTTGAGTCAATGGTTACCATCTTAGACAACAAACATCTTCCCAACCAGGTGTTGCCATCCTTTTGTCTCCTCTAATGATCATGTCGAGCTCAGCTGACAATGATAGGTCGTGACCTACTGCACTTCGACGGGCAAATAGAAAGGGCTCTTTGCTAGAGAAAGGGCAAATAGAAAGGGCTCTTTGCTAGGGAATCCCTCAGAGACAATGTATGCTGCCATTATCGATTGGTATGTGATCTCCTCCATGCTTTTGATTAACCCCTTGATGGAATCCTCATTCATATGGATTACCAGGTTTACAAGGAGGTGACAAAGTGGCACTCTAGGAAGGCGGTTATGATTATCGACCAAGTGGTCCTCCACCCACTTCATGGAGATGTGTAGATCAACCACTTGGATGAAACTCTCTTTTATGGACTCCTCTTCTTTTTCAACAATAATGGAACTACTACTAGCCAAACAATTGCTGGTGGGCGTTGAAGAAGCAGCCCCCAAAGCCAATTGTAATTGAGAGGTGTTCATTACGTCACTTCATGTGGCCACTTGTGACATACCCACGTCTTGTGATACTATGATCTCATCTTGATTTTCGCTGAACCCCTTCAATTGCAAATGAGTCCAGAGAAGCATTTGAGCTTCAAAAATGCCACATTGAAAGATGTTGCATTGAGTGTTGGACAAAGTCCGGGGGTCTGCTTGAGGGAAGAGCAAAGTCTGCGAGACACATGAAGAGGGTGCATTGAAGGAATGAGGGGGCGGTGGGAGGATGTGTTGAGGAATGAGGGAGGGGGGGCGAGGGCGCATTGAGGGAGGAGAGGGAGCGCGTTGCCAAAGGAGGGGGGCGCATTGAGAGGGAGGGCTCACAAAGGGCTTTGTGAGCCCTCATATGCTGTCCAACAGCTTCAAAGCCATTGGGACAGCCACATGCCATGCCACATGGCATGCGCCATGTGTGTGGCATGCACATGCCACACAACGTTGCCACGTGTAATGCCCGAGCTTGGGAATTACACATGGCATGTGTACATGGAAAGTGCATACCATGCACATGATGCATGCCATGTGGAACTATTATCCACGTAGAGAGAGAGAGAGAGAGAGAGAGAGAGAGAGAGAGAGAGAGAGAGAGAGAGAGAGAGAGAGAGAGAAGGGATAGGGAGAGAGAGAGAGGAGGGAGGGAGACACAGGGAGAGAGAGAGAGCGAGAGAAGAGAGAGAGGAGGGAGAGAGAGAGAAGAGCGGAGAGAGGAGAGAAAAAGGAGGGAGGGAGAGAGAAGAGGGGTGAGAGAGACAGAGGAGGGGGAGAGAGGAAGAATGGAGAGGGAGAGAGAGAGAGAGAGAGAGAGAGAGGAGAGAGAGAGGGAGAGGGAGAAAGGAGCAAGGAGGGAGGGAGAGAGAAGAGGGAGGCGAGAGGGAGAGAGGTCATGATTCATTACGATTTTTTTTGACTAAAAAAATCGTAATGAATCAAACCCTTTTTTTAACTAAAACCCTTTTTTAACTAAAAAAAGGGTTTGTAAAACAAATTGATTTGGGATTTGAAACTGTAATTTAGATAAGTATCTCTAATGTATTTAAATCTTGTCATGTTTTTTTTTTGTGTTTTGCTACAACCAGCATTAATATTACCTATGTTATTACATAACATCTTACAACAATCAGTATTAATAATTCTTATGTTATACACACAGATAGGTAATTTCTCCAAATCATTTTGATAATTATTTATAGCTTTCTAGCTATGCTGTCCTCCGTTTTAGAGGAGTGGGACAAAGTCTAGGATCTATGTGAAATATGTTTTTTTTTTAAAGAGAGGGCCAGCGGAGGAGGCAGGGTAGTTCTTTCTTACTATTAAGGAGAGAGAGAGAGAGAGAGAGAGAGAGAGAGAGAGAGAGAGAGAGAGAGATCTAGAGCTAACTATGACATAAGAAGTAAGAGCACGGAATTATGTAGGGAGAGAGAGAGAGACTGTAGGGATTCTAATTATATATATATATGTATGTATGTATGTATGTATGTATGTATGTATATATCAGAGAACTTGTTTTTTGGGGATTAATATTCTTTTTAGAGATGATGTTTTTTTTAAAATAATTTCTTTAAAACGGTTGAATAAAAAATGGCCAACTTATTTAAGGGTGTTGATCACCATTCATTTCTTGTGTATTTGGTACCTATTATGTCATTCTTTCTTGTTCTTGTGTACTTATTTTTTGTTCCTCTTTACAATGAGATGTAAAATCACACTCCCATATCCCAAGAAGAATCCAAGTTTCAACAATGGATGAGTTCTTGTGAGTGCAAAGTTTTTACAACAAGAACAAGTAGCTCCCCACTCATTCTATGGATTGCAAGCCATAGTAAACATTGGGTCCCGAGAGTTGCATGGAGGCAACCTCTAATCATGAGGGGGAGGAGTTGTATTATATACTTGAGGAATCTCTTTCAGCCAATTACTCCGAAATAGTTGATGCTTTGTTGAACTCAAACCCACAACCAATAGCCATCTAAGACAGTGTGCCCAAAGGACTTACAATTCAGACTAATGTTACAGATTTATGTAGCCCCTTTCAAGATAACAACAAAACCGATGTATCAAGCTTATCCACTCTTGCAAGAGGAGATGGTAAGTGAATTTTGGAATACCTTTGGAGCATGAAGAAGGAAAATACATCAACAAAGATTTTGTTGAATGTCAAAGAGGTTATCAAGGTCGTGGAGAATCCTAGGAAATATAATGGTGATATTGCATTCGATTTCCCACCATCGATTTCCCACCAACCGTGGGAACACGTTCAGGAATGGACTTCATGGAGCATAAGTATGATCCTCACTGGTAGTCATAGCCACAAACCTCTAACATTGCCTTCCCTAGAGTATGTTGGAGAAGCCATTTCCTAGGTAGTTTTAAGTGTGTGAATGAACTTTGTCTGCATTTAAAGAACCACATGGTGTCAAATACATCACATTTTACTAGAAGAATGTTAAAGGCACAAACCACTGGAGAGGAGTGTAGTAATGTGTCTGGAAAGCTCTTTTGCCATGTGCATTGCTACATGTAATTACTACATCTATTATGTGGTGATGCTCTTCGATGAGACGACGAGTCGATTGATGATACATATCGATTTCCAATTAACATAATGTATAGGCAGGCACATCAAAGGCACTAATTGATAGGATAAGGCAAATGGTTTCCAAGGTGCTAGGGGTGGATCACAATGCTAGGGCAAGGAAGGTACAAATGTGTGTGGCCAAAGAAATTATAATGGTGGCAGTGCTAGCGCAAGAAGGTGGTTCCTCACATTTCATTGGGGAACAAGAGTTCATCAACATTGTAGAGGAGATGGGACCAATGGTGGAAGACAGCTGGTAGGCTAATCTGGTTGGGCAATTATGTTTCTGTAGAAGAGTTATTAAAATCTAGATAAGTAAAGTGTGAAATTTGAACAATTTGACTTTTAGGTTTCAGAGGTCATTCACTGCAACTCGGAAAGGGCCTTCAAAGGAGAGCTTTGGCTTGGTTGTCCTTCTAAAGCTAAAGCGAGAGTGCACCTACAAATTCTTCCACGAAAGCAGGTTCTTGGGTCAAGGGTCCTCATGTGAGAAGTGTTATATTTTCAAGATGTCCACCATTGGACCTGATTCATGGTTGGATTTGGTGAATAAAATGCGATGGACCAGCTCTAACGACCTGTGACATGTGTGGATACAGCTCTACCACACCCAACGAACATCAGATTAGGTGACCATGGCTTGTCATGTGTATGATCCAAGGTAGCATATTACCAATGTAGTATATTAAAGTAGTTAGACTTGGTCAATTATGTTACGTCATAAATGACTAGAGTTTTCACGCAGCATGCACGATCTTCCAACGATTGCAACATGTGAAATGAAAGAGGAGGATATGGAGGCCCAATGTCTGTTCTAGGAATGCACTAATGAAGTGATGGCAAAAGATGGTTGTGAAAAGGCAATTTTCTTTAGTTTCATGGAAGACAAGGCTCAAGCTAACTAGAATGCAGTTTAACGGTGGGAAAAATAACGTCCTGACAAATAGGGAGAGGTCGTGCCTATTTCATTGGAATCAGAGCATGGTTTCCCACACAACAAAGTATGTGTCCATTACGTCTCAAGGGAGCACAAAGAAATGTGTGAGAAGTGGCGCATGGCTCCTACTAGTGAAGTTGCATAAGTGGAGGCTCGATTGATACATCAATGGTAGTGCAATGGTCATGTGATGGTAGGAATATGTCAGAAATAGACTCTTGGTTGAGCTGGTGAGAGGTGTGCATAGCACATTGGGGTTTAGTCTCATGACAACAATAGAGAGAAGTAATGATGGTCCAAATACCCCAAGAACAAACCTAGCAGAAAGCAAGCATGGAAGTTGGCTAGAAGGGGAAGGATATAGATGCAAGATTTCTCTTTATGATGCATGCACTACTATTGATATATGAAAAATTCAATTTTGCAAAGCACAAAGGCAATCTCTTACTCTCAAGGCAAGAACATAGGGAGAGGACCAAGATTAGAGAAACTAAAAGAACGGTGCTCTATAAGCCTAGCCCAAGTGGTCCAAATAGTTAATCAAGCAACTAAAGGAACACCCATGTATAAGGCGTCTATCCCTCTCACCAGTGATGACAACGAAAGCGCACGTCACAAGAGACTGCCCATTATGGTCATTGATATTAATGATGAGGCCACACATAGACCAGAATACAAACACACATGTAAGAGACTACAAGTATGTTGGGAGGCCAAACAAGATCATTTTTAAGGAGCATGATACACGCATTACTCTAGAAAGGATGGTAGAAGTCACAGAGTGTAGTGTCATTAAGCGTGCAAGGTGAATGAAGAAATATAGGCAATCCGAAGGACATGCATTAGCAGCAAGGTCACATGTAGCAGAATGCCTCATGGGGGTAAGAGGAGTGGAAAACACATAGCCAGATCTGCGAAGGGTATGCTTGCACCATATTTTGAGGCTACCACAAGCACCCTAATGGTCTCATTAGATAATGGATGTGGTTTTTCCCTGACCAGGTTCTACATTGCTATATTGTGGACACCAACATAGACCCAAAGACCAATCCACCACACCCAAGATATGGCCAGTTACTATAAGAACTAACCTCA
>NC_141051.1:21654061-21671561 GCF_041138505.1 Cibotium barometz
GAAAGAGAGTGTGAGTGCTAGAGAGAGAGAGTTAGCAAGCTCGAGAGAAATGGAGAGAACTAGGGAGAGTAAGAGAGATTGAGAGAGTTAAGAAGAGGGAGAATGAGTGAGAGTGAGGTAGAGAGAGAGAGAGAGAGAGAGAGAGAGAGAGAGAGAGAGAGTTAAAAAGAGAGAATTAGAGAGTTAGAGAGAGAAATAGAGTTAGAGAGTGCATGAGATAAAGATAGAGTGAGAGAGAGAGAGAGAGAGAGAGAGAGAGAGAGAGAGAGAGAGAGAGAGAGAGAGAAACTGTGTGTTGGAGAGATACAATTAATGAGACAGAGAGCAGGTGTTATAGAAAGAGAGAAAGTTGGCTGGTTCTAGAGAAATAGAGAGTATAAGAGAGTTTGAGACAGAGAGAGAGAGAGAGAGAGAGAATGTGTGAGATAGAGAGAGTTACTTAGAGATAAAAAGAGAGAGAGAGAGAGAGAGAGAGAGAGAGAGAGAGAGAGAGAGAGAGAGAGAAAGGTAAAGAGAGTAGGCTAGAGAGAGAGAAAGGAGGAGCCACCATGTGGGGTAGCTTGAATCCGCCACGTTGGCAACTCCCACACAAGATATAGATACCATATATTTATACACAAACACACACACACACACACACACACACACACACACATACATATATCTTATTTGAGGGTTAGAGAGAGAGAGGGAGGGAGTTAAGATGGTTAGACAGTTAAAGAGAGAGAGAGGGTTAGAGGGTTATAGAGAGATAGATAAAGGTAAAGAGATTGAATTAGAGAGAAACAATAAGTGTTATAGAGAGAAAGAGAGAGAGCATTAGAGAGAGAGAGTTAGAGAGAGAAAGAGGGCATTAGAGAAAGAATGTTAGAGAGAGTTAGACTTAGCGAAAGGTAAAAAGGTTTAGAGATTGAGAGGTAAAGTTAGAGAAAGAAAAAGAGTTAGAGAGAGAGAGAGAGAGAGAGAGAGAGAGAGAGAGAGAGAGAGAGTTGAAGAGAGTGACAGCAAGGTGGTAAAGAGAGTGAGTTGGAGAGAGAGTGAGTGTTATAGAGAGAAAGAGAGAGAGAGAGAGTTGGCTAGTTCGAGAAAAATAGAGAGAGTTAGAAAGTGCAAGAGAGATTGAAAGAGTCAAAGAGATAGTTAGAGAGAGTGAGTGCTAGGGAGAGAGTGTGTGAAAGATAGAGCGAGAGAGAGAGAGAGAGAAGAGAAAGAGTTGGCTATTTTGAGAGAAATACAGAGAAATAAAGAAAGCAAGAGAGATTGAAACAGTTAAAGAGATTATTAGAGAGAGAGAGAGAGAGAGAGAGAGAGAGAGGAAGGTAAAGGGAGCATGCTATAGAGAGAGAGTTAAAGAAAGGTAAAGAGATTGAGCTAGAGAGAGAGAGAGAGAGAGAGAGAGAATTAGAGAGAGAAAGACACACAGAGAGAGAGAGAGAGAGATACACAGACAACACAGAGACAGAGAATGTCAAAGGGAGAGTTCACCAATTCGAGAGAAATAGAGAGAGTTAGAGGGAGAGTTCACCAATTAGAGAGAAATAGAGAGAGTTAGAAAGAGAGACTTAGAGAGAGATAGAGAAAGACTGAGTGTTAGAGAGACTTAGAGAGAGACTTAGAGAGAGATAGAGAAAGACTGAGTGTTAGAGAGAGAGAGAGATGGGTGGAGAGAGAGAGAGAGGGAGAGAGAGAGAGAGTTCATCAATTCAAGAAAAATAAAGAGAGTTAGAGAAAGTAGGAGAGCTTAAGATAGTTAACGAGAGAGAGAGAGAGAGAGAGAGAGAGAGAGAGAGAGAGAGAGAGAGAGAGAGTTAGACATAGCGAGAGTGAGTTCTAGAGAGAGAGATAGAGAGTAACTTAAAGAGAGAAAGGCAAAGAGAGTAAATTAAAGAGACACAGAGAGAGTTTGTCAGAGACAGAAATAGAGATGGAGGAGCGAGGTAGCCTAAGAGAGAGAGATAGAGAGACTGAGTGTTGGAGACAGATAGTAGAGAAGTAGAGAGAGAGTTGGATAGTGAGTGAGAGTGAGGTTGAGAGAGAAAGAAAGCGAGAGAGAGAGAGAGAGAGAGAGAGAGAGAGAGAGAGAGTTGGTCAATCTGAGAGAAATATAGAGAGTTAGAGAAAGTAAGAGAGATTGACATAGTTAAAGAAAGAGATAGTTAGAGAGAGCTAAAAAGAGAGAATTACAAAGAGAGAGTGAGAGTGAAGTAGAAAGAGAGTTAGACAGTGAGAGAGAGAGTTAGACAGTGAGAGAGAGAGTTGGTCAATTCAAGAAAAATATAGAGAGTTAGAGAAAGTAAGAGATATTGAGATAGTTAAAGAAAGAGAGAGTTAAAAAGAGAGAGAGTACAAGAGAGTTAGAGAGTGAATGATAGAAAGGTGAATAGACTAAGTTGTTAGAGAGGAGAGTTAGAGAGGAGAGAGGGATTTAGAGAGAGAGAGAGAGAGAGAGAGAGAGGCGAGCTTCAAAGCAATAGAGTGTTGGATAGAGTAAGAAAGTTTGAGAGAGAGAGAGAGAGAGAGAGAGTTACAGAGAGTTCACTACAACGAATCGGGCTCATACCCGTGCTCCTAGCCGCTAAAAATGACTTGTGAAAAAAAGTAGTGGGCCCGTGTATCAACGCGTATATAATCGCGGCCAGAGACATGCGTGTAAAAGCGCGTGTATAGGACTATTCAGACACGCTGATACACGGGCATATACACGCGTTTTGTCAGTTCAGCTGCGCTTAGACGCACTGATAGAAGCGTCTATACACGCGTTTTGTCAAGTTAGCTGCGCTTATACACGCATATTTCACAGATTTGACGCGTCTATACATGCGTGTTTTATAGATTATCCGCGTCTATACACACGACTTTTTGCAAATCTGGCGCATTTATACACGCGAATAGAGAGCAAAAAAAAATCCAGGGCTTCAGTTACAAAAATATATATACAACCACACCCTCAATATGGAATGTGATACTATAAGTCTGAGTACTACTCAGACCCAGATGCTGACTCGGTGCTCCCTCCATGCTCAGATGAGATCACATAGGTCGGAATGTCCGATGAGTAGTGCTCACGTCCACCCTCTGCAGTGGCGGCGGGTGGATCATCAACAGCTTGTGCTTGTTCAAGTAATATATAGTATATAAGTATATATATATGTAATTCAATAAACCAAAATCATTCGTTTAGAGTTTTCAAGTACTTGTCGACCGTATCGTCTCATGGCCATCTCAAACTACGCGTCCGTAATACGTCCCTCGGCTTTGAAGATGGCCCACGTGTCACGTCTGCTATGCCGGCGAGTATACCCAGTATCGTGGGCTGTGGGCTTCCTCCCCGTAACCCGTTCGCTGTATCATAATCAACACAATTTGTAAGATTAAAACAATCATAGAATCAATGAATTAAGTAAACAATCATAGAATCAATGAATTAAGTAAACAATCAAATAAAATGGCAAGATACTTATGAACTCTGACTCCCATGACTCGATGCCGCCAGATCCGAAATGCGAAGATCCAATGGTCTCCATCTGGATCCGTCATGCCTCCACATGCTGCCTGCTCTTCACGCCACCCTCTGCTCGTTTCTTTGCCTCCTTCCACTCGCGTTTGTGCGCAGGGCAGGTTTCTTGGCACAGGATAGCCACCCGCAGCTACATTTAGCCCATCATCATACCGTGAGTTTTTTAAGGTGAGATCTTTTATTACTTAAGATCTCCCTTATTCGCGTCCTTCCCCATACATCCGAGAATGTAGCATGTGGGGGATTGGGGTACCGACTATGTACAGCCTCTATCACCTCCCCAACTAATCAGCTATTTTGATCTTTAAATTTAATAAAACAATTTCTATACAAGTTTGATACTACCCCACGCATGTACTCCATTACCTCTTTCCCCCTCGCATCCATCACTATCCCGCCCCTATCCGTCACATCATAGCAGATCACTCCCTCCACCTCTCTCATCTCCTCCCCTCATCCGAACTGTCTCCTCTAACTCTTCTCCCTCTATCTCCTCTCTCACCGCGTGCCCTACTACCTCCCCCACCAAAGCACCCGCCACATCCTCCACTCCCACTCTTCCTACTGCTGCGGGTGGAGTCACAACTCGGGGATTGTCTACGTGACGGTGGCTGTGAGCACTGACGTGACGGTGGCTCTGAGGGAGTACGTGATGGTGGCTATGAGCCCTGACGTGACGGTGCTTGGGAGGGTGTGCGTGAGTGTGTCTAGGATGAGGTGTGTCTCCTCGGTGGGCGTGGAAGAGGAGAAGCTGCATGCCGTCTCGTCGGACTCGTAGGCATAGATGATAGTGGAGTGCCCTGGGGATACTCGCGGTAGGGGTATAAACACCAGGCATGGAAGGAGGGGGATGGGCATACATGTACTGTGTAAGCTCAACTGGACCAGGATGGCGCCCAAAATGATTTAACATCTCCATCAGCCAATTGCTGTACACAAATGGATCCAATGAAGAACCTGGAATATCCATAAAGCATCTGTAAAAATAAAAGTATATACATGATTGCATCAAAGCACAAATGCAAGCTAGGCGCACATATGATTTTCCGCCATCAAACTAACATCACCATCCTCATGTACATCATGGGCTATCTCTTGACTCACACAAACACGATCATCCAAGCCACCTATCAGCTCTAAGACCATAGAATGGGGAAACACAGTCGCATGTATACACCCGTCCAGAAACGCGTGTATACACCCGTCCAAAAATGCATGTATATGTGCGTGAACCGTCTGTGTAGATAGGATACATGTAGACATACACGCATTCCTACACGCGCCTGTGAGGTGAAAAAAAGAAAGAAAACCCTGCCTCTATAGCCCTTCCACCTCGCAAACTTGGAAACACACACACGAACGGGGGCACAGCCACCGCGGCTGGAACACTCTCTCACACTTCACCACCCAGACAGACAGCATAAAACAGGGGCACCATAGACCAAGATAAATACCCAGCATTTATATTCCAGTCAAAACATTATACAAGCTTCTCCCGACATAGAAGCCTTACTCACACAACTTACAAACACACAGGTTCAGACCTGTCACTGCCGAGGATACACCACATCCCCAATCACCATGAACCACTCGCCTGCCTGCTGTACCAACACACGAGAATGAACCCGGCCACTCTCACTTCAGAAGGCGCCCACACCAGCTAACCTTCAACTCTCTCTGTAGCCCATCACTTCTGCATGTGTCGTCATGAGCAGCTTCACTAATCCGGCTTCTCTCAGCAGCCCGCCACACTACCATCAGGGGCCTCACCTTGCTTCAGCTGCACCAGCCCAGCTTCCACTTACACATGCCCTCCACGCTCACCTTACCAAGGCAGCTCTACTTGCGCTGTCTCCAACTGCAGCTCTTTAACACAAATGGTTGCGCATCACTATGCCTTCGCCAACTCTACACTCCTCTTCTCTTGCGCTGGCAGCCAGGCCACCCACGCTTGCCTTGCACGGTTGCCACAGGGGCTCCAACAGTTGCACCTTGACGCCCTGGCGGCCTCTACACACGTCACCCACGCTGCAGCCACCAGTCCACTTTGCAAGCGGCCTCCTTCGCTAGACTAGCAGCCACACCACACTCGAAAACTAGCCTCACCTTGGGCACTCTACCCCTTGATTCGCCTCTACGCCAGCTCGTCGGCTTCACCTGTCACCCGCTAGCGACCTCCAGTGCCAACCTATCAGCTTCCATTCTTTAGAACCTGCAGCTGCGCCCTTCTCCTCTTGCCGGAGGTAGCTCACACCCGCCTGTAAACGTTCCCAGTCGACGCCAGCAGCTCCCTCTGCACTCGTAGCAAGCCCAGCACGCTACCGACTCCTTTGTGCTCGGCTGCACCAGCCATTTTGTTCTGCACACCTATGGCTGCCCACGCCCAGAGCGGCTCACTACAGTACCTCAGCCTGCTTGTCTTTCTACGAGGCGACCTCCCCACCTCTGTGTGCCTGCGGCTACGCGCCAGAGCCCCACTGTTCAACGCGACCTCTCCTTTTTTGTCTGCACAGGCGCCGACTTCACCAACTTCGCCAGCTTCTGGAATATGCGCTGGCGGCAGCTCCAAGCTCCACGTGTGGCCTTTGCACAAATTAGCCACGTTTTCCTTATTTTATTTTTTTATTATTTCTTTCCTCTTCTAATGGATGGCCACACCCAATACCTTTTCATACACAAATGTACAAAGCTACATTGGGCCATTAATATTTATTTGCCCATGCTTTCCACATCTTCAAATGCCACTTAGTGCCCGCTCTTTTCTTTGACGCGCCCACAATCAAAGCCATCGAGCAGCTAATATCATCCGCAAACTGACCACATTCCGGACAGGCCTGTAAAACAGGCTCAAATCCAAACCGATCCTCACTGCACACCTGGCAAGGCATTCCACGGCCAAGTTTTCATTCACACCATGCACACGTATTTACACGAGCCCAAAAGACCTTTCAGAAAAATGCTTGACATACTTTGCCACCCCCCCATCTGCTAGAGCATTCATGCTCAGCAGCAAAAGACAATTCCAATAGTCATCCACCAGGATCAAAAGGAAACAGCAATTCACCATCCCATTCCCCTGCATCCCTCAAACACCATGGCTGCATCACTGCACACCAAACATCAACCACGCGCATCACAAAATCATTTATGTCCATCATCTGATCAGTATTCATAGACTCTGACCACATAGCATCATCTTCAAGCCTTCGCTTTTCACCCACAACAAAGCTCCTCGTCTTCGAAATCTGTGGCATTCCAGCATCTAGCATCCCATCCATCAACACCTGTGAAGGCCAAGTTCCAGCATTTTGACCTTTCTGCACACCAAAATCCACATCCTTTCCATCAGCAGTGTCCACAAACACTTCCAGCTCAACTGGTTAAGGCATCTTGTCATCCATGCACTTTGCCTTCAGCATTTCAGCAACACACAAAGAAGCCTTAGCTACACTCTCAGCCATATCTGCATCCATGTCCATCTCTGGCTCCTGTTCATCAAGGCTAGCAACTTCCCATATATCATCCTCAAGCACAATACTCACCTCACAACACTCTTCATCAGCCAAATCCACATGTATACCTTCTTGAGTGCTGCCAACCCCCCTGGGATCATCGTCCAAAGACTCCTCAGCACATAAGGCGTCCAATGGAACAACATCCATACCATCCGTCGAGGTACCATATCACCATCAAGCTGTTCAAGAAAATCCAAGATAATAGGATCTTCCTCCACGCTCTCCACATCCGCATCACAAAGCATCTTCACTTCACCACAAGTCTCTACCCCATCCTCCTCCCTTGCAGAATCTGGCAAAAAACCATCCTCAAAGCATCCTGTATCCAGCTCCTCTTTCTTCTCATCATCAGCCAATCCCAAGGCATCATCCTCCTTACTTATATGTGCATGCATATCATCCAGATCACTGTCATGTACAGCCATGACGTCCAAACCCAAAGAAGAATCCACTGGCAACTCCTTATCTGCACTTCGCTCCTTCACCTGCTTCTCATCCACCTGCACATGCTTTAAAGACTTCGGAAAAAAATCAGAAGGCATATAGAACATTCCCCTTTGCACCTGTATCGGCCTTTGAGGCTCCTGTCTAATCAAACCTTGCATAGGACTCTTATCCACCTCAACCAAATTTATCTTCATATCCCTTGCAGACACAACACCTTCATACGGATAAATACCCATCTCCATCTGCTTCAAAATCTTACCTTCCTTTTCCCTAGCAACCCTAACTGCATCATCAAATGACCTGGGACTCTTCAACTCAACCCTGACCCTCAAATGAGGTAACAGACCATCAATAAACAAGCTCTTCTTCAGAAACATAGGAGGAACTTCCTGTTTCAATGTCATACACCACTTACTCCACAAACATGTAAATACCTTCACAAAGTCATCCAGTGATTGCCCATGTACCTGCTTCAAGATGCTTAACTCCTGCCAAATTACACTAGCATCCTCCGTTTGCTGAAAACGCTCCAAAAGGCCTTCTTTCAACCTGTCTAAGGTCAAAACACCATGTTCCTCACATGCCGCATCCTGTACTTCAAAATCCTTCAGCCAGCTTCGGGCATCTCCTTTCAAGAAAATCTTTATCAGCCTCAAAACCTGCTTTTCATCCGTCACATGATTACTAATGCATGCCAGCTCCATCTGCTCCAAAAAGTCACACACATCTTCATCCTTCCTGCCCACGAAACTCTTGATAAAACCACATCATGACAACCTGTACCAATCCCTGAGCTCTCCTCAGTGGAACATACGCCCTTCTAGGCAAAGAACAACGCCAGAGCTACTCCTCAGTGGAACAATCCTTGAGCAATCCTCAGTGGGGGCACCAGAAGGATGTGAGGTGAAAAAAAGAAAGAAAACCCTATCATACACCACTTACTCCACAAACATGTAAATACCTTCAGTGATTGCCCATGTACCTGCTTCAAGATGCTCAACTCCTGCCAAAGCACACTAGGATCCTCCATTTGCTGAAAACGCTCCAAAAGGCCTTCTTTCAACCTGTTTAAGGTCAAAACACCAGCATCCTGTGCTTCAAAATCCTTAAGCCAGCTTCGGGCATCTCCCTTCAAGAAAATCCTTATCAGCCTCAGAACCTGCTCTTCATCTGTGGCATGGTTGCTAATGCATGCCAACTCCATCTGCTCCAAAAAGTCACACACATCTTCACCCTTCCTGCCATGAAACTCCGGATAGGACCACATCATGACAACCTGTAACAATCCCTAAGCTCTCCTCAGTGGAACACACGCCCTTCTAGGCAAAGAACAAAAGTCACACACATCTTCACCCTTCCTGCCATGAAACTCCAGATAGGACCACATCATGACAACCTGTAACAATCCCTGAGCTCAGTGGAACACACGCCCTTCTAGGCAAAGAACAACACCAAAGCTATCCTCAGTCACACAATGTCAGAGCAACTCCTCAATGGGGGCACCAGAAGGATGTGAGGTGAAAAAAAGAAAGAAAACCTGCCTCTATAGCCCTTCCACCTCGCAAACTTGGAAACACACACACGAACGGGGGCAGCACCAGCCACAGGCTGGAACACTCTCTCACACTTCACCACCCAACCCATGCCAAACAGACAGCATAAAACAGGGGCACCATAGACCAAGATAAATACCCAGCATTTATATTCCAGTCAAAACATTATACAAGCTTCTCCCGACACAGAAGCCTTACTCACACAACTTACAAACACACAGGCTCAGACCTATCACTCTGCCGAGGATACACCACATCCCCAGTCACCACGAACCACTCGCCTGCCTCTGCTGTACCAACACACCAGAATGAACCCGGCCACTCTCACTTCAGAAGACGCCCACACCAGCTAACCTTCAACTCTCTCTGCAGCCCATCACTTCTGCATGTGTCGTCATCAGCAGCTTCACTAATCCGGCTTCTCTCAGCAGCCCACCACACTACCATCAGGGGCCTCACCTTGCTTCAGCTGCACCAGCCCAGCTTCCACTTACACGTACCCTCCACGCTCACCTTACCACCAAGGTGGCTCTGCTTGTGCTGTCTCCAACTGCAGCTCTTTAACACAAATGGCTGCGCATCACTATGCCTTCGCCAGCTCTACACTCCTCTTCTCTTGCGCTGGCAGCTCTTTAACACAAATGGCTACGCATCACTATGCCTTCGCCAGCTCTACACTCCTCTTCTCTTGGGCTGGCAGCTCTACACTCCTCTTCTCTTGGGCTGGCAGCTCTACACTCCTCTTCTCTTTAACACAAATGGCTACGCATCACTATGCCTTCGCCAGCTCTACACTCCTCTTCTCTTGGGCTGGCAGCCAGGCCACCCACGCTTGCCTTGCACGGTTGCCACAGGGGCTCCAACAGTTGCACCTTGACGCCCTAGTGGCCTCTACACACGTCACCCACGCTGCAGCCACCAGTCCACTTTGCAAGCGGCCTCCTTCGCTAGACTAGTAGCAGCAGCCACACCACACTCGAAAGATAGCCTCACCTTGGGCACTCTACCCCTTGAATCGCCTCTGCGCCAGCTCGTCGGCTTCACCTGTCACCCGCTAGCGACCTCCAGCGCCAGCCTATCAGCTTCCATTCTTTAGAACCTGCAGCTGCGCCCTTCTCCTCTTGCCGGAGGTAGCTCACACCCGCCTGTAAACGTTCCCAGTCGACGCCAGTAGCTCCCTCTGCACTCGTAGCAAGCCCAGCACGCTGCCGACTCCTTTGTGCTTGCGGCTGCACCAACCACTTTGTTCTGCACGCCTATGGCTGCCCACGCCCAGAGCGGCTCGCTGCAGTACCTCAGCCCGCTTGTCTTTCTACGAGGCAACCTCCCCACCTCTGTGTGCCTACGGCTACGCGCCAAAGCCCCACTGTTCAACGCGACCTCTCCTTTTTTGTCTGCAGGCGCCGACTTCACCAGCTTCGCTAGCTTCTGGAATATGCGGGGCGCTGGCGGCAGCTCCAAGCTCCACGTGTGGCCTTTGCACAAATTAGCCACGTTTTCCTTATTTTATTTTTTTATTATTTCTTTCCTCTTCTAATGGATGGCCACACCCAATACCTTTTCATACACAAATGTACAAAGCTACATTGGGCCATTAATATTTATTTGCCCATGCTTTCCACATCTTCAAATGCCACTTAGTGCCCGCTCTTTTCTTTGACACGCCCACAATCAAAGCCATCGAGCAGCTAATATCATCCGCACAACTGACCACATTCCGGACAGGCCTGTAAACAGGCTCAAATCCAAACCGATCCACACTGCACACCTGGCAAGGCATTCCACGGCCAAGTTTTCATTCACACCATGCACACGTATTTACACGAGCCCAAAAGACCTTTCAGAAAAATGCCTGACAGCGCCCTACGAATTTTTTTTCGAAAGCGACCGACCTCTGACAAATCGTCCTTATAAAAGGCCCACTGTCGCCCCCTGTCACAATCGTTCACCAGATGGCAACCAGAGAAGAAGAAGGATGGAGACAAACCCATAAAGGAAAGAGACAATAGCATAAACAAATCTGAGGAAAGAGACAGGGCAAAGGACAAACTGACTCTCTGAAAAAGTGAGTCTTCTTTTTGATCGGTTTCCTTCACCCGTGTGTGCTCCTTGTCTACTCCTTGCACTTAGGTTTAGTGCTCTGTTGGAAGAGGCGACAAAGAAGGTGAGTAGATCTATTTTTTGAAAATGTTTATTTGGGGAAGGCGGGTTATTTTTAGGTTGAACAGGTCGTCGCGTGTAAAAACGCGTGTATAATAAATCAGCCGCGTTTATACATGCTATTTTTAGGATATAGCTGCGTTCATACACGCGATTTTCAGGATGTAGCCGCGTTGATACACGCAATTTTTAGGATGTAGCCACGTTAATACACGCGATTTTTAGGATCTAGCCGCATTAATACACGCGATTTTTATACTTTCATTAAAAACTGATTATGATTTTGTGTTTTCTGGTTTGTACATAGGATGTCATCAACCTCCTCAAGCAGTTCTGGTGAGGATAAGACAATGCGTCATCGTAATCCCGATGTGTGGTTGGGACAAAGGATCAAGTGTATGTGTAATCGATGTCAAGGATGCATTGTACGAGCACGTCGAATTACCTTGAATCATATCTCTATGTATAGAGGATGGAATCAAATAGGTTTAGAGGTGAGTAGATGTAAATTGATAGTATTCAAATGACTCATGGTATCCAAATTAAATTAATGGAGTTATAATATATATACTCTAATTGAAGCAAGATGCAATACTACACCCTAACATGGTGCCCTACGCGCGGCGAGAGCACGCAAAGCGTCGACAAGATGATGCTGGAGCTTCGGGATCTATTGTTAGAGATGAGTGGGAAAGGGATGACAATAGCCCTACACCCCAGGAAGTTGTGGAAGAGGAAGTGTTTGATGATATGGTGCAGTATCTTTTTAAGGATGATCCCAAAGGTACGGACGACGATGATATGGAACAAGAGCATCTTTACAAGGCTTCATCGACACCGGTTTTTGAAGGGTGCACATTCTCTATTTTACGTGCTTCACTTGAACTACTCAATATACAAATAGTTTATGGAGGGAGCAACGCAAGTCTTGATGCATTATTGAAGTAAGCATTCTAACTTGCAAATTTGAATTAGTGTTTTAGGGTATAAGGTTTAGGAGGACTAATTGATGATCTTGGATGCACGCTATTATCAAACATGCTTCCAAAGGGAAATAGACTACCCACCTCAAGAGACATAGCAAGGCACTATGTGACATCTCTTGGAAGATTGGATTATGATCGCATACATGCATGCATCAATGATTGCATTCTCTTTCGTGGGACGCATAAGGAGGCTCGACATTGTCCCACTTGTGTGGTGAAGCAAGGTATAGAACAGATGTGAAGAGTTTTGATGTACCTCGTAAAGTCTTGCGACACTTTCCTATAACTCCTCGCATCAAACACATATTCAAGTGCAAATCCATAGCAGAGCTCATGTCATGGCATTCCTCACATCGATCAGATGATGGCATGTGGAGAATTCCCACATACACTCCTACTTGGAAGCATATTGAAGATGAGTGGCCCAGCTTTAAAACAGAGCCTAGAAACTTGAGACTTGGCCTAGGTATGGATGGAGTGAATCCATTTGGTTTCAAAAGCACCGCATACAGCATGTGGCCAGTTGTGTTGGTGAATTACAACCTTCCACCATCAATGGCGATCAAGAAGGGACATCTTATGTTATCCCTTCTAATTCCAGGGAAACATAAAGTCAAGCATATGGATGTTTATCTTCGAACCGTTGATTGATGAGTTGGAGGAACTATGGAGAGGTGTTGCACTGGTGGACATTAGTAGGCCTCCCTCCTCTCGACATTCCTCCACAAACACTTCGTGCAAAAGATTGGAAGCATATTTGGGAGTCTACAAATATTCTTCCTCCAGATGGCATGAACAGGTACAGTAATGTTTTTCAATCTTGTTTTTCCTAATTGGATTAAAGGTCACATAGAGCATCCCTTGTGTAGGTACATTTTTTTCGGCTACCATATTGGACCCATCTTAAGATCAACCATCTTCTTGATCCCATGCACATCTTCAAGAATGTGGGATCTGGTATTTGGGAACATGTTATTGGTAAACGAGACAATGTTAGCGTACAGGAGGACTTGCGGGTCACAGGAGGACTTGCGGGAACATGTTATTGGTAAACGAGACAATGTTAGCGTACAGGAGGACTTGCGGGTCACAGGACATATGCGTCAAGCTTGGCCACGAGAGGAGGGTGGGCATGTTCATCTTCCACCTGCACCATGGATTATATCAAAGAAAGAGGAGAAGCAGGTAAAGCATGTTGAAATTTGAGCTAAATGATGAGCTATGGTGGATCAAACACTAGAATCAACATAATTAACAAAGTGATTAGCAAGTGATTAAGACGTAATTAGTGAATAATCAGCACAGATTAATGTAGGCATGGATACTCAAAAACCAGCAAATTCTCATTAGGGCTATGCCTCAATTTATAGAGTTTACATCAAGCATCAAATCCCACTGATTTCTCCATGATTCACTCCCTGAATATCTCCACCTCTTCTCTTTTCCCTGAATATGTCGCAGAATATCTCCACACCCCTCATGCTACCCATTATTCTCTCCCAGTAGATTCTTCTAACCTTTTCACAGGTTCTTTCACAATTACATCTCCTCTTTTACAGCCTCTATCCAAAAGCTTGTTCCCACACACACCCTATTCACTTGTATATTTCAACACCTCCCCTCAAGTGAATAATCCTAGCACACCTGGACCCTGTATCAAGTTTCCCTCTTACTTGATAGCCCGCGACCAGTGCCTCAAGTCCCTAAACTCCATAGTCCTTGACACTCTCTCTCTCTATGTGTCCAAGGCTACTATAAGTGCCCGTGACCTTGACTAAAGTGCTCACATATACATCTACCACTTGGCCTACATCATCGGTGGCTCAGAGGTGGTTTTACTTTGTTGGGGCAGGTTACATTGGGTTGTGGGTTCTCTCTCTCTCTCTCTCAGAAAAGATGATCCGACTCCACTTCCCTTGGAGCCTCCATGAAGTTTGCCGATGTCGTTCCTTCTTCACTGGGTTTGCTGTAGCAGTCTCTCGCTATGTGTCCTGGCTTTCCACATTTGTGGCAAGTGAAGGTCCTCCCTCCTACTCTGCCTCTTCCTCTTCCTCGTCCTCGAGAGAATCCTCCTCGTGTGAAGAATTCTTTTTCCTCTCTTGCTGTTGAGTCGAGCTCTTTCTTCTCTTTGCCTCTGCTCTCTTGCTCTAGTAGAGCTGCTTCTATCTCGTGTATCTTCAGTTCAGGTACATTCTTTAGTGTTGCTACAATGTTTTCATAATCTCCTTTGTCCACACTCTTCAAAAGTACAGCTAATGCTTCATCATCTTCTACCTTTTTGCCAATAGCTGCCAGCTGTTGCTTAATGCTTTTATATTTGTTCAAGTGTGTGATTAAGGGTTCACTTTCTTTCATGTCCAATTTGTAGAATTGCATTAACAAATTTATCTTGGAATTTTTTGCTTGTGTACCAAATAATTTATTGAGTTCATCCCATGCATCTTTTGCCCACTGTATCCCTGTGATATGATGAATGATCTCATCATTTAAACTGAGTGCAATAAGCCCCAATGCTTTTTCATTCCTACTCTTCCACTCATTTTCTCCTCTCTCTGGGCATTCATCTCTCCCTTCAACTAATCCCCACAGATTTTTCCTCATCAGCAAATACATGGTTTTTGTTTGCCATGTATAAAACTGTTCCCCATTAAATTTGGCTATTTCCTGTGCTGAATTCATGGTGATGTGAAGGGGGTCTTACCTCTTGATCCAAATTCAAGATTCAAGGGCAGTGTCTACCCTTGTACAACTCAATCTGGTGTTTAATAGATGATTACAATAATTTTATCAGCATAAAATCACCAGAAATTACATTAAATTGAGAGTAACCAATTTGTACGGGATGGTTGGAGTATCAAACCAACTCCAATTTGCAATCTGAATCTTTAGGGATCTGTATCAGATACCTAATGGTTAATTTGAACCCTCAATTGCACCAAAGTACAGTGATTAGCACTGATTAATCACTGATTAGCAAATTAATGCTCTGGTTTGTGTGCAAAAAACAGAGTATGCAGGGAGCCTAGATCTGATGCCTTCCACTTCAAATGAGCTCAAATACTTTCAAAGGCATCAATAGCAATGAGTCTAGTAGAGGATTAAGCCAAGAAACACAAGATTTGACCAAATAATGAAAGCTTAATCTCTGTTTTACCAAAGTCACCTGCAGATTTGATGAAGAGCTTGGATCTCACTGTAGACTTGATGAAATTGATTTCTGTCTTCACCAGCTTGTAGAGCATGCTTGATTACCCCTTGGGCTAGGAGGAATTGAAGCAATTTGATTGGAGCAAGGAGAAATCTGCAGTTTCCTTCAGAAAAAATGCGCCGGCTAAAACGTTGATTTTCGCTTCTTCCGTTGGCGATTTGCTGCGTGGAGTAGATGGGCTGGTAGCCAGGGGTGTTGGCTAGCTTAAGCTAGAAGCTTGTGACCTAATGTGATGTGTGCTAAGTGCTAGAGACCCTCCACTGGCTTGGGGTGAAGGGGAAGAGTGAAAACTCACTAAAAAACTTGATTTTTTGCTAATTACCTACTAATCCTGATTAATTCACTAATGGGCTCATAAATCTGGTTGATTCTAGGCATGGCTCTGATACCATGTTGAAATTTGAGCTAAATGATGAGCTATGGTGGATCAAACACTAGAATCAACATAATTAACAAAGTGATTAGCAAGTGATTAAGACGTAATTAGTGAATAATCAGCACATAGATTAATGTAGGCATGGATACTCAAAAACCAGCAAATTCTCATTAGGGCTATGCCTCAATTTATAGAGTTTACATCAAGCATCAAATCCCACTGATTTCTCCATGATTCACTCCCTGAATATCTCCACCTTTTGCCTGATTCTCTCCACCTCTTCTCTTTTCCCTGAATATCTCGCAGAATATCTCCACACTCCTAAATTCCCTCATGCTACCCATTATTCTCTCCCAGTAGATTCTTCTAACCTTTTCACAGGTTCTTTCACAATTACATCTCCTCTTTTACAGCCTCTATCCAAGAGCTTGTTCCCACACACACCCTATTCACTTGTATATTTCAACAAAGCAGGCCATCACCACTTTGCGTACTCCCACTGGATGCATGAGATCATTGAAGGGAGCCTTACAACCACTAAGAAAAGAGGCGTTGAGCAACTATATGGGTTGAAGTCCAACGATTGGCACACAAGATGCTCCAAGTGTTTTCCAAGTCTTGTACGTTGAAATTAAATTTTGTAATGCCATAAACCATACATACATGTGCTCTTATGTGCGCAGCTCATACTACCTACTAGCATCGACCATTGTGCAAATAAGAGTTTGAAAAAATATATTTATAAGATGGGCGAGCTTGTGAGGTATGTAAAACCCATGTCAAATCACCCTTCATTATACCTTGCAAAATGAACGTGTATGAGGTATAACGTACTATTCATTTATTTTTCAGATATGTTAGTTCCAAAGCAATTGATCCAGCCACGTTGGATGATGCGCGTGTTATGGCAGTGGAGGTGGTTTGTTTGGTAGAGGAGACTTTTTCGCGAACCATTCTCACAAGTCAACTACATCTCATTGTGCATTTAGTGGACGAAATTGCTTTATGTGGCACTGTGCATGCACGTTGGATGTTCTTCCTAGAGCGCTTCATGAAGACCTTAAAAGACTTTGTGAGGAAAAGTGCAAGGCCCGAAGGAAGCATGGCCAAGGGTTGGTTGATACAAGAGTCTCTTGTATATATTTCAGAATTTCTTGGTTAGGTGGATAGCTCTTTGCCACGACTATGGAGCAATGAAGAGGACTTGAGGATGACCTCTATTGTGCCTCAAGGAAAAGGACAGAGTAAAGTAATTGACAAAACATTGATTGATGATCTCAATTTCACTTGCATCCTTAATAGTGATGTGATGAGCAGATGGGTTACAAGATATGAGGATGCAAAGACAAAAAGGCAAGCAAAAAGAGCTCTCTTTTAGAGGCAACATGGCTCTCGTAAGACGTACCCTAAGCATCTAGCAACACTTCTGAATGATATCCATGTTGATTGGTTGCATGAGGAAATGGAGAGAGTAGAGAGCGACGAGGGGTTGCATATCACGGCGGAAGAATGGGAGTATGCACGAGGATGCATGTTAAAGGTACATAGAACTAATGTTTTGCATTAGTTGTAAGTGATTTGCTTTTAATATTTATTCACATTGCTTACACAAATATTGCTTCTATTTTGGTCCAGTGCACTATGTTCAATGCTATATGGTGTGAAGGCAAGCATTTTCGAACACAAAGAATTGATGAAAAGAGGAATACACAAGATTGCGGTGTCATTAGTAGCTTTA
>NC_141051.1:21676561-21714061 GCF_041138505.1 Cibotium barometz
CAAGCAAAAGAGGTGGAGTGAATCAAGGAGAAATCAGTGGGATTAGATGCTTGGATGTAAACTCTATAAATTGAGGCATTGGCCTAATGAGAATTTGCTGATTTTTTATTATCCATGCCTACATTCAGTTAATTACTCACTTATCACATCTTAATTATCGTCTAATATCTTTGTTAATGATGTTGATTCTAGCATTTGATCCACCATAGCTCATCACATTGCTATTATTTTAACATGGTATCAGAGCCTAGCCTAGAATCCATCAATTTGTGAGCCCATTATCTTGTTAATCACCTGACTAATTAGGATTAGTAGATAATTAAGATTTTTTTACCTCTTTTCAACTAGCTCTCTGCACCCCCAACCAGTGGAGGGGCTTGATCTCCCTCGAGGAGCAACATTAGCTCAAGCCCTTGTAGCCATACATAGCTATCTCACTTGTGCTCCAGCCAAGTGAATCAGTGCAACAAACCACCAAGAAAAGCTCAGGTTTTTCGCTCATCTACAAGCGCCATTTTTTCTAAGGAAAAATGATATCTCTGCTTCTCTAGTTGCAATGGGTCTAATTCCTCTTGGCCCTAGGAGTTTTCAAGGGTGCTCTATAAGCTGGTGAAGACAGTTTTTGATTTGATCAAGTCTACAGTGAGATCCAAGCTCTTCATCAAATCTACAGGTGACTTTGGTAAAATAGAGATTAAGCATTCAATGTTTGGTCAAATTTTGTGTTTATTGGCTTAATCCTCTACTAGACTAATTGCTATTGATGGCCTTGAAAGGATTTGAGCTAATTTGAACTCTAAGGCCTCAGATCTGGACTCCCCGCATACTCTGTTTTCTACACACAAAACAGAGGTTTAATTTGCTAATCAATGATTAATCAGTACTAATCACTATATTTTGGTGCAATTGAGGGTTCAAATTAATCATTAGGTATCTGATATAGATCCCTATAACTTCAGGTTGCAATTTCGAGATGGTTTGATACTCCAACCATTCCGCACAAATTTGTTACCCTTGGTTTAATGTAATTTTTGGTGATTTTATGTTGATAAATCTGTTGTAATCATCACCTAAACACTAGATTGAGTTGTAAAAGGGTAGACACTGTCCTTGAATCTTGAAATTGGATCAAGAGGTACGACCCCCTTCACATCATCATGAGTACGGCACAAGAGATAGCCAAATTTAATGGAAAGCAGTTTTACACATGGCAGACAAAAACCATGTATCTGCTCATGAGGAAAAATCTATGGGGGCTAGTTGAGGGAAGAGATGAATGCCCAGAGGTGAGAGGGGAAAATGAATGGAAGAGCAAGAATGAAAAAGCATTGGGACTTATCGCACTCAGTTTAAATGATAAAATCTATCATCACATCACAGGGATACAATGGACAAAAGATGCATGGGATGAACTAAATAAATTATTTGGCACACAAGCTAAAAATTCAAAGATAAATCTGCTAATGCAATTTTACAAATTGGATATGAAAGAAAGTGAACCTTTGATCACACACTTGAACAGATATAAAAGCATTACGCAACAACAACTGGCAGCTATTGGCACAATAAGGTAGAAGATGATGAGGCACAAGCAGTGCTTCTGAAGAGTGTGGACAAAGGTGAATATGAAAACATTGTAGCAACACTAAAGAATGTACTTAAATTGAAGCTACACAAGATAGAAGGATCTCTACTAGAGCAAGAGACCAAAGGCAAAGAGAAGAAATGGCTCGACTCAACAGCCAGCAGGAGAAGAAAAAGCATTCTTCACCCGAGGAGGATTCTCTCGAGGACGAGGACGAGGAAGAGGCAGAGTAGGAGGAAGAGTACTATTGTGAAGCCTAGAAGTCTAGGTGACAAATCACATGTTCAAGGCAAGGGCAAAGGACCTTCACTTGCAACAACTGTGGAAAGCAAGGACACATGGCAAGAGACTGCTACAAGAAACCCAGTGGAGAAGAAACGACATCGACAAACTTCATGGAGGCTCCTAAGAAAGTGGAGTCCGATCATCTTTTCTAAGAGAGAGAGAGAGAAACCCCACAACCCAATGTAACCTGCCCCAACAGAGTAAAACCACCGATGATGTAGGCCATGTGGTAGATGTATGTGTGAGCACTTTAGTCAAGGTCACAGGCACTTGTAGTAGCCTTGGACACATAGAGAGAGAGAGTGTCAAGGACTATGAGTTTAGGGACTTGAGGCATTGGTCGCGGACTATCAAGTAAGACGGAAACTTGGTATAGGGTCCAGGTGTTCTAGGAGTATTCACTTGAGGGGAGGTGTTGAAATATACAAGTGAATAGGGTGTGTGCGGGAACAAGCCCTTGGCAAGAGGCTACAAAAGAGAATCTGTAAATGTGAGATAAGCTGTGAAAAGGTGAGAAGTATCTACTGGGAGAGAATAAAGAGTAGCATGAGGAGATTTAGGAGGTGTAGAGATATTTTGGGAGAGGTGGAGAGAATCAAGCAAAAGAGGTGGAGTGAATCAAGGAGAAATCAGTGGGATTAGATGCTTGGATGTAAACTCTATAAATTGAGGCATTGGCCTAATGAGAATTTGCTAGTTTTTGATTATCCATGCCTTCATTAAGCTATCAGTGAATTGCTCACTAATCACGTCTTAATTATCATCTAATATCTTTGTTAATGATGTTGATTCTAGCATTTGATCCACCATAGCTCATCACATTACTGCAAATTTAACAGAATAAAGAGAATTGAAGAGAGAGTTACAACAAGGCAAAGAGATTGAGTTAGAGAGAGTGTGTGTTAGAGAAAGAAAGAGCCTTAGAGAGAGAAAGAGAGAGGGAGAGAGAGAGAGTTGGCCAGTTTGAGAGAAATAGATAGAGTAAGAAAAAGAGACAGTGGTAGAGAGAGAGAGAGAGAGAGAGAGAGAGAGAGAGAGAGAGAGAGAGAGAGAGAGAGTTGGCCAGTTTGAGAAAAATAGAGAGAGTTAGAGAGAGCAAGAGAGAGAGAGAGAGAGAGAGAGAGAGAGAGAGAGAGAGAGAGAGACTTAGGTAGAGAGAGTGAGTGAAAAAGAGTTAGAGAAAGCTAAAGAGAGAGAGGTAGAGTTGGTTAAGTCAAAAGATTTATAGAGAGTCACATAAAGTAAGAGAGATTAAGATCGTTAAGAGAGAGGGAGTTTTAGAGAGAGTTAAAAAGAGAGAATTAGAGAGAGTGTGAGAGAGCTAGCCAGTGAGAGAAAGGTAAAGAAGGTGCAGTAGAGAGGAGAGTTAGAGAGAGAGTGTGCGTCTTTTAGAAAGATATAGAAAGCTAAAGAGAGAGAGTAAGTGCTAGAGAGAGAGAGAGAGAGAGAGAGAGAGAGAGTTGGTGGGCAATTTGAGAGAAATAGAGAGATCTAGAGAAAGAGAGTAAGAGAGAGAGTGTGTGTCTGTGAGAGAGAGTTAGAGAGTAAGCTAGAGAAAGGTAAAGAGATTAGGTTAGAGAGAAAGATAGTGAGAATTCACCAATCGTGCAAATAGTATTTTCATATGTTTTGCCTCATTGTAGCGAGGATACAGAGAAACAGGGATTGAGAGAGTTAAAGGGATAGAGAGAGGGGGAGAGAGACAATTTGTGAATTCAAAAGAAATAGAGAGAATTAGAGAAAGTAAGCTCTGATAAAAAATAGGTAGAGGGAGAGGAGACACACACAGAGGAGCAAACCCTAATGTATTAATCAAACCCTAACCATAGAGGGAAGCCATGTCCCATCTCACACAATGCATAAAGCCATAATCCATAAGCTACAACACACTACTTGTGTTGTGTCCACACACAGCTAACCCTAGCTACTGTCCACACACTATGACCAGCTCGATGCGGTCATTTATGTCTCACACATGTTACTACCTAACATAAATGACCAGCTGGACGCGGTCATTTATGTCTCACACATGTTACTACCTAACATGCCAGCACATAGTGCAAGTGGTACAAGCTGACATTGAGCTTGAATCTCAACAGCCCCTCTCAAGCTCATGATGTACTGCCATAGATGAAGATTAGATGAGCTTGGGATATCAAAGCTCTCAACAGTCCCCCTCAAGCTCATCCCATGTACTCCCAACATAGTACGGAAGTACTCAAACTTCTCCCTGCTAAGTGGCTTTGTGAAGATGTCGACCACCTCCTCTTCAATCTTCACATACTGCAAATTCACTGTACCATCCAACACTCTCTCTGACAAAATGATAGTGGACCTCTATATGTTTGATCCGCGCATGAAACATTGGAATTCTTGGCCAACTGTATGCTGCTCATGTTGTCACAATGAATGACAACCTTGCCATCAATAGGCTCACCCAAATCAGCCCACCAAAAGACTCTTTAACCATACTCCTTCACATGTAGCTATGGCTACTCCCCTGTATTCAGCCTCTGTAGTAGATAAAGCAACAGTAGGTTACTTCTTACTGCTCCAACTTACCATTGCACTTCCAAATGTGAAGGCATAACCACTGACCTCCTGTCATACGAGCTACCTGCCCAATCTACGTCTGTGTAGTCGTGTACATCATCCAAGCCTTTACCATGCTCATAAAGAAGACCATAATGTGCAGTGGTCTTTACATATCACAGAATGCGTCTCACTACATCCAGATGAGGTTTTCTAGGGCTCTGCATAAATTGGCGTACTAGCCCCATAGCATAACTGAGATCCACCAGTCGTGTGATAGTCATGTAAAAAAGATTGCCAATTGTCAGGCGTTTTTCTGAAAGATGTTTTGGGCTTGTGTACATACGTGTGCATGGCGTGAATGAAAACTTGGCCGTGGAATGCCTTGCCAGGTGTACAGGGTGGACGGATTTAATTTGGTTTGTTGCAGGCCTATCAGGTGAGAGGGTCGCTGGAGATGATATTAACTGCTCGGTCGTCTTGAGATGTGTGGGCGCGTCAAATACAGTGGGCACTCGTATGCTGCATCTTGAAGAGGTATGGAAGGCATGGGCAATTAGGAAAGAAAGGATTAGTATTGCCTTGGACATGGTGTGAAAAGCAAGCATTATGTGGCCATCTTTAGGCCTTGGAAAGTAATAAATAATGAATAACGTGGCCTGCAATATTGAAAAACACGTGGAGGCTAGAATGACTACCAGAGCTGGCGATGCACGTGGAGGAAGCGTGGAGCTTGCGTGGAGAGTCGGCGCATCCTGCAGAAGAAAAAGAGAGAAAGCTGTGTTGTTTTGGGAGGCTCTCGGGCGCAACTGTAAGAGAGAGTCAAGCGAAAGTGCAGAGGCAGAGTGTGGCCACTGCTCGTGTAGAAGCTGGGAGCCTCTCTTGTGAAGAGCAGCGAGAAGGCGGCTCTGGAGTGCTGAGAGAGCGCAGCTGCAGATAGCAAAAGGTGAGGAGAGAAACGAAGAAGTGGCCGTGGTGTGAAGCGGGATGCTGACAGCGACGACTGAAGAGACAGAGGCGGTGATTGGGCAATGAGCAGACAGAGACTTGGTGAGACGGGCTGGTAAAAAAGAAGCAGAGGGTGATGACTGGCTGGCGTCAATGGTAGCTACTGGCGAAAGGAGAAGACGAGCTGATGGCTGGTGCGGGTAACGACGTGGAAGCCGTCTGATGAAGTGGGCGCAGCTGCAGGTTCATGCCAGACAAGACCGCCGATAGGCTGGCGGCAGAAGGTTTGCTGGTCTATGGTGCTAGAAGGCGACGGCTGCTGAGAAAAGCCACCTTGGTGAAGGCGACCGTTTGGGCTGAAGCGTGGAGCTCACGTGTGTGAGGGAGAGGCGAGCTGCTGGCGACGGGTGCTGGCGACAGAGAAGGCTTGTGAAGAGCTCTTGTGAGCGAACAGAGGGATGCCAGAGTTGCAGGTTCAGGCGGCTGCAGAGGTGGTGTGGCGTGGTAAGAGAAGCCTAGAGGGCTGGTGATAGCAGAGGGAAAGGCTCCTTCAAAGGCTGGTGCAGAGCTATTGGGAGGCCTCAGAGGTGATGGCCGTCTGCAACTGTTTGAGGCTGTGTAAAAGCAGAGAGGCTGGCCGTGTGAGAGCCAGTGGAAGCACTGGCGGGCGTGAAAGGAGACAGCGCAAGGAGAGAGAGGAGCTGATAGAGAAGTGCCAGCGGGTGTTTGGGGTGGTCGCGTGGCTGACCAACATATGAGGAAAAACCGCTTGGGTGCAGTTGTAAGTGAAGCCGGTTGTGGAAGCACCGGCGGGTGCTGGCATCAAAGGGAGCTGCTGGCGAGGACTAAAGGGGAGCAGATAAGCTGCATGTGATAGGGGATCTCCAGAGAGAGAGAGAGAGAGAGAGAGAGAGATGAAGTGTTGCTGCTTGGTAGTGGGCCGGTAGCACTGCAGATAAGCTGCAGGTGACAGGGGATCTCCAGAGAGAGAGAGAGAGAGAGAGATGAAGTGTTGCTGCTTGGTAGTGGGCCGATAGCACTGCAGATAAGCTGCAGGTGACAAGGGATCTCCAGAGAGAGAGAGAGAGAGATGATGGTGTAGCTGCTGCTGACGACACATGCAGAAGTGATGGGCTGCAGAGAGTTGAGGGTTAGCTGGTGGGGCGCCCTCTGAAGAGTGAGTGGCTGGGTTCATTCTGGTGTGATTGGCATAGCATGCAGGCGAGAGGTTTGTGGTGATTGGGGATGTGGTGTATCCTCGGCAGTGATAGGTCCGAGTGTTTTGTTTTTATGGTTGTGTGAGTAAGCTTCTGTGTCGGGAGAAGCTTGTATGAAATGTTTTGACTGGGAATATAAAGCTGGGTATTTGCTTTGGTCTATGGTGCCCCTGTTTTGTGATGTTTATCTGGCGTGGGTTGGGTGGTGAAGTGTGAGAGAGTGTTCCAGCCGGTGGTGGCTGGTGGTGCCCCCGTTCGTGTGTGTGTTTCCAAGTTTGGGAGGTGGAAGAGCTATAGAGGCAGGGTCTTTCTTTCTTTTTTTCACCTCACACCAACCATCTTTCGTTACATAGATGGATCATCCAAAATCAGCCCGCAGCTTCACATTCTCCTCCAAAGGTGTACTCATTGGCTTACACCCTGTCATCCCATATTTTGCCAACATATTCAATGCATATTGGCGTTGCACTAACCATGTCCCTGCATGGTCTTTGATCACTTCAATCCCAAGAAAATATCTCAATTCACCCAGGTCTTTCATGTCAAACTACCCACTCAATGCCTTCTTGACATGCATAATATCTATAGCATGATCTCCTGTGACAATCAAGCTTTGAAGTCCATAAACTTTCCCGACACTTCACTCTTCTCTTTGAGAAAGTAAATCCAAGTCATTCTGCTGAAATCATCAATGAATGTCACATAATACAAGCTGCCTTTAATAGATGGGTTTTGTGCGCAGGACCCCATACATCACTATGAACTATCTCAAGTTGCTTGCTACTCATGTTGCCTTCTTTAGGAAATGGCAACCTTGCTTGCTTGCCTTCTTTAATAGATGGGTTTTGTGCGCAGGATCCCATACATCACTATGAACTATCTCAAGTGGCTTGCTACTCATGTTGCCTTCTTTAGGAAATGGCAACCTTGCTTGCTTTCCAAACTGGCAAGCATCACAGACATGCATATTCCCATCATACATGAATCCAGGCAGCCCACCAACAATGCCTCTTGCTTGCATGTTCTTTAACCTTTGTATGTTCACATGTCTAATCCTTTTATGCCACATGTCAATGTCCTATACCACATTTTGGCTTTTAGAGAGCATGGCCAATTTCAACTCAGGAATCCCAACATCCAACTTAAATAACCTGCCTTCTTTCTTGCCTTTGGCAATGACTCTATATCCATTTTTGAAATACTCAACGAAGCAACCATGCTCGTTGAAATGAACCTATAAACCTTGTTCAAACATTTGACCAATTGAGGCTAAACTTTTTGTAATAGAAGGCACATACAAGACATCTGCCACCATAGACTTTGTTTCACCATTGTGCATCACCAATTGTACACTTCCAACATGAGTGATAGCATGCTGGGAATCATCACATGTCTCCACATAGCCTTTCACATCCATTGGCTTCATATGTTCAAACTATTCGCCATGACAAGTCATATGGTTTGATGCTCTAGAGTCAATATACCAAGTGTCATCACTATTACCATTTGTCATCATAGATCCCACGACATGTTTCATGGCAAACAAGTGATTTGCACTGCCATCATGACTGCTTGATGCAAAATTTCCACCATTTGCATAATTTCCACCATGTTGTGCAAAATGTCCACCATGTGCTCTACCCACTCTCAAATCATTTTGTTTGCGGTAACAATCACGTGCCATATGACCAAACTTCCCACAATAATGGCATTCCACATTTTGCATAGATGCTTGTTGGCCTTGCCAATGTCCTCTTCCATGAGGATTACCTCTACCTCTTTGAGGTGTATATCCACGACCACCTCTAGCACCATATGAAAGCTGAAAATTCTATTGTGGTGACCTATCCTGCCATCCACGACCATTACCACGACCTCGTGATGCAAATCTCCCCCTGCCTCTAAATCCCCTTTGTGAATAGAAAGCCGGATTCCTGCCACTATCATCATGGCTACTAGATGCATCATGAAAAGAGTCACTGAGTTTGATTTCCTCAACAAGAGTGAAACCAACTCATCAAAATTTGGTAAACCTGTACTCTGAACAGAGATAGATGTATTAAAAAACTTGTACTCCTTGCCAAGACCACGCAAGGCAATGTCTACCAAATCATCATCAAGCATGGGGGCATTGATAGTTGCCAATGCATCTACATACTTCTTTATCTCTTGTACATAATCATGAATACTCCTTCCTTTCCGCTTCACATTATGAATCTATTGTCTCAACTAAGACTTACGAGCACTAGCATCTGTATCAAACAGCTTTACCAAAGTATCCCATGCATCCTTGGGATTCTCAGCATCATGTATATGTATGAGTATAGCATCCGAGATACATATAGACAAATAATACAAAACTTTGTATGCTCTCTTTGACCATTGCTTATGAGCTACAACTTTTTGTTGTGTAGGTTGTCGAGGTAGATCTAGCTCTGGCTCCACACCTATTACAAGATTCCAAAATCCTTTTCTTTTTAGAAAGCTTTTTATCCAGTACTTCCATGCCTGGAAGTTCTTTCTATCCAACTTCTCACCCACAATCTATTCTGGGTTGTCTGACATATTTGCTCAATGAAAATGCACCTTTCGCACACGTTCAATTTTGTAAATGAGCCTTCCTCAGCATAACCACACTCTAATAAGTATTCTAGATACTCCAAATTACTCAATGAACTTCACTGTTGATGTAGAAGATCACACTGATTGCATTCAAATTGAAGATCACACTGATTGCATTCAAATTGAACTGGCATACACAGTCAAAAGTACCCTGTTTTAGCACGCTTTCCAAGGCTTCAAATTGCAATGTAGTGGTTCAGTCAAGTGTGGATAACTTGCATTGACACCTAAACAAGCTCAATGTTGCATATTAACACCAACCAAGGTGCATACATACCAGAAATATCAAATCCCCTTCTTTGTTTTGAGAAAAACCAGTAAAAACCAATAGGAAAAATGCTCTAATTTCTTCAATTCTTGTCCAAATTGGGGGACCAGGCATTCATTAGCTTAGCAATGATGTCTACTAACTCTGTGTAAAAGGAATTAATGACCAATTGTAAAAGTTGAGAGAGTAATTAGCCAATTAATGATGCTCTGTTTCATTAATCACTATTTATAGCCTATTTAATCAGCTCATAATTATCTTCAAAATGCATAATTTCTCCAACCAACCACATAGCAACCTTCTCATCTGTGTGTATCACAAAATTGCTAAGAAGATTTTGAGATTAATCAATCACATGGCTTCTATTTGACCTCCACTTTTGAAGATGAGCAAAAACTGCCTTGTTTCTAGCCTTCAGGCTGCGTCACCTACTATAGGAGGGATTTGGCAAGTTTGTTGTGGCTATTGATTGTACGTGAGGGTTCCCAACACTCCTAGGCATGCACCCAAGCCACCAATTGATTGATTTTTGCAAGAGACCGACTCCAATTGCATCCAAAATGGACCTCTATTCTCTGTTTTTGTGAGGGCTTCAAAACAATAAATTTCCAATCACTCCAATGCACCAAACTTGCTGCAAATTCATTCTAGGGCTTGCACATGAGTTGCCAACACATTCCCATTTGCCAGATACATGATTCTTTGTAAGATTTGCAACCATTTGCCTCATACATTCACCACACTCAAGGTTCAATGGAGAGCTTGCAAAACATAAATTTTTCCTTTGCTTTGGGAAACTCAAATATGATGTTGTTTGTGTTTTTGCACCTGCAATCCACTCAAGGATGTTTAGTATTCCTTACCTGGTAGGTCAAGCTCTCAGATTTGGTGAAAACCGGTCAGAGCTCCAATGGCAAGCTCCATAGCTTTTCTTCATAGCTTCTTCTCCCTCTTCTCTCTCACTCATAAACCCTAATAGAGAGCACCAGGCTCTGATACCATGATAAAAAACAGGTAGAGGGAGAGGAGACACACACACAGGAGCAAACCCTAATGTATTAATCAAACCCTAACCATAGAGGGAAGGCATGTCCCATCTCACAAAATGCATAAAGCCATAATCCATAAGCTACAACACACTACTTGTGTTGTGTCCATACACAACTAACCCTAGCTACTGTCCACACACTACGACTAGCTGGACGCGATCATTTATGTCTCACACATGTTACTACCTAACATGCCAGCACATAGTGCAACTGGCACAAGCTGACATATCGAGCTTGAATCTCAACAAGCTCGTTATTGAGATAGTTAAACAGAGAGTGAGAGAGTTAGCAAAGAGAGTTAGCAAGAGAGTTAGCAAGAGAGAGGGAGAGAGAGAGAGAGAGAGAGAGAGAGAGAGAGAGAGAGAGTTGGCTAGTTCAAGAGATATAGAGAGAATTAGAGAGAGCAAGAGAGATTGAAAAATCTAAAGAGAGAATTAGACACAAAGTGAGAGAGAGAGAGAGAGAGAGAGAGAGAGAGAGAGAGAGAGAGAGCAAGGGAATGTTAGAGTGAGAGTTGGCCAATTTGAGTGTAATCGAGAGAGTTAAAGAGAATTAGAAAGAGATATTTAGAGAGAGAGAGAGAGAGAGAGAGTTAAAGAGAGAGAGATTTGTCCAGTTCAAGAGAGATAGAGAGTTAAAGAGAGAGAGAGAGATTTGTCCAGTTAAAGAAAGTTCAAGAGAATTAAAGAGAGAGAGAGAGAGAGAGAGAGAGAGAGAGAGAGAGAGAGAGAGAGTTTGTCAAATCAAGAGAAATAGAGAGAGTTGACTAGAAATTTGAGAGGAATAGAGAGAACTAAAGAGAGTGAGAGAGATTGAAAGAGTTAAAGACAGCATTAGAGAGAGTGAGAGTGAGCGTTAGAGAGAGAGAGAGAGAGAGAAGAGAGAGAGTGCTCGTCAATTCAAAATAAATATATAGAGTTAGACACGAGAGAGAGGTGGTTAATTCAAGAGTAATAGAGTGAGCAAAAAAACTAAGATATATATATATATATATATATATATATATATATATATATATATATATATATATAGAGAGAGAGAGAGAGAGAGAGAGAGAGAGAGATGGGTAGTTCGAGTAAAATAGAGAGAGCTAGAGAGAGTAGAGATTGAAAGAGAGATGAGTTAGAAAAACGTAAACAAAGTAAGTTATGGAGAGAGTTAGAGAGAGCAAAGGCAAAGTAAGTGACAGAGATGTGTTAGAAAAAGGTAAAGAAATGAAAGAGTTAAAGAGAGAATTAAGGCGAGCGAGAGTGAGTGCTAGAGAGAGAGAGAGCGAGAGAGAGAGAGAGAGAGTTGGCCAAACTGAGAGAAGTAGAGAGTTAGAGAGAGAAAGATAGTGTTAAAGAGAAAGATAGAGTGAAATAGAGAGGGAGAGTTACAGAGAGAGTGTAAGATTCCTCCTTCCGGCTTTTGAGGTGTGCAGGTGTAAGAACCTCCCCTTCTGATCTTATAACTATTCCCCTCTCTAAAATAAAAGAAAGATCTTGTTTTATCCTATTTTGGCCTAGAGAGAGAAAATATCTAGAGGGAGGTAATTGAAAATTGAGATATTTTTGGATATAAAAATCCTCCTAGTGTCTAAAATGGTTTCCCCTAAAATTGATATTCAAAAAGAAATTTCCAATGTGCAATTGGAATAAATTGAAATCAGGTAAAAAGAACCTTCGCCTAAGGGTCCAGATTTTCTGACATTTTTAAATTAAGGTTCCTATGGACCAATTAAATTAATCCAAATATAAGGATGAGATAAATGGAAGAATAAAAGAAAATCCCCCCAAAATGAGTAAATGCTCACATAAGATGAAGAGTTGACTAAGGACAAGGTTATTAGTTAAAAAAAGAAGAGATATTTAGAAGAAATGATGCATTTTTGAAACCTCAGTGTGGGGAATTCCCCTCATGAAGGAGGCGCCTATTTCACATGTGTGGTTGAGTTTTAAACTCACAAATAATGAGATATTTTCATCTCTCCTCTCTCTTGCTTCAACTAGATCCAAAAAGTAAGCTAAACTGTCTTAAAAATAGTCAAAATTGACCAAACTGATCTGAAAAATTCTAGAATTAGTTTGCTTGGTTAGAGGCTCACTTTTTCCTATGAATGAAGCCTCCCCCTTTGTAAATGGTTAGCAGTGTTTTATGCATTGTTACTCTACTCCTCCCCAGAGCCAAAAACAGTGAATTCATTGATAATTCATTTGTCTTTGACATTTCCTCTTCAAAAGAATTGGTGGCCACTCTTGTTGCAAACAAGAGTAGATCCCTCAAACCATCAAGCCAAAGGAAAGCTCACAAAACTCCTGCTAGAAAGGCTTTTTCCCTTCTCTTCATTATTGAATTCAGCCTTTCTTTATCCTAAATGTGTAATCAAATTGATGGAATTAAACTTTTTATATTGTTTACTCTTAATAAAGTGGAAATTGATTAGATTAGAATGATTTAAATCATCTTGGATAATTTCTAGTAAATTTTAGAGTTAAAAATTTAAAAAATCGTCAGCCATACAAAGGAGGTTATGGCAAAATTTTCTTAAATTTGGTGAAGTAAGTTTTATCTTTTTATTTTTCAAAAAGAGTAATCCCCACCACCACTTGTGTATTCTAAAAGTGTTATTTTTATTCTATGTATAGAAAAATGCATATTAGAAATACTTTTATTATAAAAGTGTTATTTTCATTAGAATTAATTTCTATGCATAGAAAGATGCATATTGAGAATATTTTGATTATAAAAGTGTTACTTTCATCAAAATTGATTTTTATGCATAAATAGATGCATGAAAGAACTTTTTTTATTATAAAAGTGTTAATTTCATTAAAATTGAATTTATGCATAAAAGAACTTTTTTTATTATAAAAGTGTTACTTTTATTAAAATTGAATTTATGCATAAATAGATACATAAAAGAATTTTTTATTATAAAAGCGTTACTTTCATCAAATTTTGATTTTATGAATAGAAAGATGCATAAAGAAATTTATTTTTATTTCAAAAGAGTTACTCTCATGAATTTTGATTTTATGCATAGAAAGATGCATAAAGAAATTTGTTTTTATTTCAAAAGAGTTACTCTCATGAATTTTGATTTTATGCATAGAAAGATGCATAAAGAAATTTATTTTCATTTCAAAAGAGTTACTCTCATCAATTTTGATTTTATGCATAGAAAGATGCATAAAGAAATTTATTTTTATTTCAAAAGAGTTATTCTCATTAAAATTGAATTTATGCATAGAAAAATGCATAAAAGATTTATTTTTATTTCAAAAGTGTTATTCTCCTTAAAATGGAATTTATCCATTAACGGATTTTTATAAAAGTGTTATTTCCCACTGAAGTTGTTCTTATGCATAAATAGATGCGTAAAGAATCTTTATATCAAAAATAAGAATTCTCTTACATTCTATAAATAGATGTGATAAGATGTGATATGAATCAGATAGATGAGAATGAATAGAGAATGGATGTGATGAGAATGAGAGGTAAATAGATGTGATTGTTAAGAAAACGTGGTGCTCATGCTAGATCAAGTGTGTGGAGGAGATGGACTCACAAAATACAAGAAAGATATCTTGCTTATTAAGTTGTTATGAATACAACTAGGCCTTGCTCTATACAAAATGCCTCCTAGCTTCACCTTTAAATAGGTGAGCTAGTGGACCTTAAGTCCCTTCACACATACACCCTTCTCCTACCCTTTTACATGACCTTAGTCTCTTAATACCCTCCCTCAATACCAAATATGAAAGAATTGGAATAGGTGGTATTGGACATAGGTTGCCTTTATAACATTAGGCGTACAAGGATGTCATGGTGGTGTGGTTATCTAGGATTTACAACAACCATGTTCCTAGAGCCTTAGAGGCTTAAAAAATGATGCCATCTAAGTCTTTATTTGATGTCGAATGAAGATGTACACCTCAATGATGGTGCACCCCAATCTTTGTGCTTGCTTGACTTCTTGTAGTTGACATGCTTTAGACATACATGCCATTGCTTCCACATTCTTTCCACCTTGACCATTCTCACACAATGACCAAAATAAGGCTGCCACCCTTGCTTAAGTGGTTTGCTTATAGATATTCCTTTAACATGCTTGATTCTTCCTTGAATACCATACCTCCTCCATGGGAAATGAGGGCCTTCCTTAATAGAGTAATAGAAAGGGAGGGTCTTACCACTTGCCTTATGGATTGGTCAAGGGCAGTGTCTACTCCACAATTACAACAAAAGCTTTTGTGCATGTTGGTTACATGATACCCATTAGGGTTTGAAGGTACAAGCTTAATGAAAGTGAGTAAGTGGTTGAGGTAAATGCTCAAACCAATAAGGAACATCATTCTTGGCTCAAGAAGGTGAGGGCATGGCTCATAATGTTGCCAATGCCTCTTACAACAAAGACAATGCCAAGAGATGTTTAAAATCATGACAAACAACAAGGTAGAGCACTTAGTGATGCTATGCTCAACCTTACAACTCATCTTATAAGATGAAAATGTTGAATATGCAGCGGAATAACATGCCTTGGGATTGGGAAATGAGAGCATATGGCTTATGACATGCCTATGCCTCTTACAAACAAGAGCCTCAAGGGTGATACACAACAACATTAAAGATGAGCACTTAGTGTTCATGTGCCAACTTTAAACCACTCAAAAACTGAGTTTGTTGATGAAAAACCAGAAATATTCAACCTCTTTGGCTTATGGGATGAAGACAATGGTTCATGGTTGCACCATTTCTCCTTAGAAGCTTGCCAAGGTAAGCATAGAAGCGGGTTGACGATGAAGATTTATAGTGTGACACTTATGGTGTGTGCCTGGCCTCCAATGGTTGCACCATTTCTCCTTAGAAGCTTGCCAAGGTAAGCATAGAAGCGGGTTGACGATGAAGATTTATAGTGTGACACTTATGGTGTGTGCCTGGCCTCCAATGTTGATGAAGAAGAGCCTCCTTAGTATTAAAGACCTCCTCCTTTGATGGTTAAGACCACATTAGTGTTAAGCAACACTTTGTTTGATGATTAAGATCACCATTAGTGTTTACAAAACATGATTAGTGCTTAAAAGCACATTTTTAGCATCTAATGACACTTGTATTGGTGATTAGATTCACCATTAGTGTTTAATAATACTCTTAGTGTTTAAAAACACTTTGGAATAACTCTCCTGTGTTGGATTAGAATCCTCATTAGTGTTAATCAACACTATTTCCTGAGAAAGGATGCCACAGTCACTGCTTTATTATTGACCATGGCCTTTGCTTTTGCCCACCTTGTTGCATAATCTGTGGCCACCAATATGTAATACTTCCCATGTGAGGAACGAGGAAGTGGGCCCACAAAATCTAATCCCCACCTTTCAAATGGACCATATGCTGGGATAGGGTTTAAGGGTTCGCGAACCAATTGCTTATGCCCATATGCCTGGCATACTTCACAGCTTCTGCACCACTCATAGACATCTTTGTTGCTGAGTCGAGGCCAATAATAACCTGTGTTAAGGATCCTCTGTGCTGGCTGAGGCAAAGTGACCTGAACATTCATGACATAATTCCATAGTCCTTTTAGATTCTTCCAGGCTCACTACCCTTACCTTGCTTGTAAAGAACATCCCCTAGAATTGTGTAAGGATGAGCTTTCCTGGTAAGCCTTTGTTTCCGTTTTTGAGGATTCAATCCAGGAGGGAAGTTTCCTGTATCTAAATAGTGTTGAACATCTTGGAGCTCAGGCCAACCTGTATCCATTAATGCAAGAGTAGCTACTTTGAAAGAAGCCAAGGTTTTAGTAGCCAATTCATCAGCCTTTTGATTATCCTTCCTGTTAACATGCAGAAATTTACAAAACTCAAAAGCTTCTTTTAACTCCATTGCCCTTTTATACAATTCTTGGAGATTAGGACTCCTTGCTTATATTCTCCTTTCATTTGTCGGATGACCAATTGTGAATCCCCTTTAACGTCCACCTCTTTAATTTCATCTTTTATGCAATCTTCTAATCCCCAAATTAATGCATTATACTCAGCCACATTATTTGATATAGCCTTTGGAAATTCCCTACACTTGGCCCATTCCTCTTTTCTTTTTGGATCAAATAAAACTATTCCCCTAGTCCCACATTGCCTGGAAGGGCTAAAGGCTCCATCAAAATGCATAGTGAAAGCAGTTGGTGGCGTTTCCAAATCTTCATATACTTCTTCCTTTGGTCCTGTTCCTTCTTCCTCTTCCTTCCTTGTAAGCAAATCTGCAAGAGAGGCCCTAGTGGTGTTTTTTGTAATAAAAGTGAAAGAGAATTTTTGAAGCTCGCAAATCCACTTTGCAAACTTCCCTCTTGCAGGATTGGGTTTGCAGACCAAGAATTGAAAAGAAGGTTGAGATGTGAGGAAGAAAAAGGGGCGAGGTAACAAGTATGACCTGAACTTCTTTACTGCAAAAACAAGAGACAAACCACCTTTCTCCATCTCACCATATCTCTCCTCGGCAGCATCAGTGAGTTGTCGACTTGCATAATACACTAGTTACATACACCCTTGCTCTCCCTTTTACAAGAGTATAGCACCCATTGAATGTGATGAGACACTTGGGTTCACATAAAAGTCCTCCCCCTACCTAGGAGGCTACACAATTGGACTTTGACTCATGCATTCCTTGAGCAATTAAAAAGATTGAATTTGATCGGGCCCCCATTGGAAAGAAACATTCTTCTTTGTCAATAGATTTATAGGATACATCTTCTCAGAGAACATGTCAACAAAGCCTTGGTAATACTTTGTTTTACCCTAAATTCTCCTTACCTCCCTCACATTGGCGGTGGGAGGGCCACAATTGCCTGCACCTTCTCAGGATCCATCTCTATGCCTTCTTGTGAGATAACATGTCCCAAGAGAACCACCTTCCTTCTTCGTGCCAAGCGGCATTTTCTAGGATTAAGACACCCTTTTGCATCATCAATACTTTGCAAGGCTAACCTCAACTTTTCCAAGTGACCCATGTGGCTTGAATAAATGCAAAAATCATCCAAAAAGACCCTTATAAACTTTCCTAAGTAAGGTGCAAATACCTGACTCATGAAGCATTGAAAAGTTGCTGGTGCATTGGTCAAGCCAAATGGCACACCCTTTAGGCATATAGTCCCCAAGGGGTGATAAATGAGGTTTTCCTTTGATCTTCTTCACAAATCCGGATTTGAAAGTATCCAGAGTATCCATCACACATTGAATACAACTCATGACCTACAACTTGATCCAAAATCTCATCGCAAAAGGGTAGAGGATAATAATCCCTCTTTGTGCATGCATTTAGAGGGCGAAAGTCCACACACACACGCCATTTTCTACCCTTTTTGGGAGTGACTACAACTGGGGAAATCCACTCTGAATTCTCTACTGGAAAAATAAATCCAGCTTCAAAGCAAATTAGTTACCTCCTTCTTAAGCACCTCTGCTTGCACTACTCCCAAACGCCTTAGCCGCTATACCACTGGCTTACTTTGGGGCTTGAGATCGATCTACTAGGGTAACTTGGCGTACTTGTTAGTAGCTGTTTGCAAAAAGGTTAGGAAATACATCCAACATTTTTAAGTAATTCTCCCTTTTAGTACGTGCTATGGACTCATCAAGAAGCTCATTCTGTTGTTGGGGAGGTCCACATCTTCTTTCTTGCACATGGTTGAAGAAGCTTCCCCTTCCAAGGCTCCATTGTCTTCAGCATCCCCTCAATCCCTTCCCAGGGAAAGACCAAATGCAACTCCCTCCACCTCCCCTTCTGAGATGGAATCCTCGGAGCTACCACTTGTCTCCTCTTCATCGGACGACTCTGACTCTGAACTTTCGGAAGTTGAAGGTTCACCTCTTACCACTTTCTTGCGACGACTCTTGATGTTGTAGTGGACCTTCTTCTTATTCTCACCTTGTAGAATAAGATCACTTGTCTCTCCCACTTTTGTATTGCCTTTACTTGGTGAATCCATGGCCTACCCAATATCAATGGGTAAGCCCTAGCATCAGGCTTTGTAGGAATGACCTGGAAAGTTGTAGGCACAGAAATACCACATACATCCACTCCCAAATTCCTAACAATTCCTAAGGTTTTCCCCCTAGTATTATCAGCAAGTTTGATGCGATAGGGAGAGTTAGAAGAAGATAACTTTAAATCGGCATCTTTCATTGTTTTTTACTCATGACATTGATTGACGCACCTCCATCAATGTATGCATTAGAAATTGTTTGCCCCTCAATGATGACATCAATCATTCACAAGCACATCATCTCCTATATCAATATCCACCTTTTGAACCATAGGAGTCCCATTATCCATCTTCTTCTTTTTCTTAGATTCCCTTGTGCTAGCCAGCTTATCCCATTCCTTTCTGAGCTTTGGAGAGAGTGCCAAAAGCTGCCCAAATGTGATTTGTGCTGTTTTCTCCCTAAGATCTGTTAAGAGGTTATAACTAAGAGATCCTTGTCCAAGAGGAAAGTCAGATTGTCCAATTTTTCTCCTAGATGACTTCTTCTTCTTCTTATTTTTCTCCTCTTCTTTAGATTTATCTTCTTGTTCTTCTTCTTCCTGACTCCTAGTTTTACGACCCCTTTTTGCCATTAATGGCATCAATGTTTCCTCTTCTTATTCTGAGCATGTTTCCTCTAAAAGTGCTGAACTTTTATCCTCTCTTTTCCTCAATTTCGGACACTCAGTGCGATAGTGCCCCTTCTCTTGACATTCATAGCATGTGACACTACTTCTATCCCTAGGTTTATCCTCAGCTTGTGGAACCCTAGGTGGCCTTGCATTGACTAAGTGTAACTTCAAATCAGCAAATTTTGCCCCATAAGTTGTGCAATGTTATGATCCAAGGATGGAGCTTGTACCTGAGATGTTGAGGCTATCTCTACTCGTGGTGGAGTTGGCACACTCGGAGAAGATTAGAATGTGGACTCAATATGAAGAGTGGCCTCCTTCTTCAAAGCAATACGAAGAGCCTCTTTAAAATTAGTGGGATCTTTGCTAAGAACTTTTCCATGCAAGCGGGGATCCAAAGCCCTGAGATAAACTTGCTCATCTTAAGGTACTCCATTGCTAAAGAACTCTTTGAATCTTCCATAGAAGGTGAAGAAGAAGAAGCAACAACATGTAAAGTAGCTTGTTGATATTTGATGAATAAGCCTTCATACCTCACTGAAAAGGCAGAGACTGACTCTCCTTCCTTTTGGAAAATTTGATCCAATTGCAATAGTAAAGCATTTGGTGACTCCACTGTTCCAAATCTCTCCTTCATTGCTTTGGTCAATCTTTCCCAATCATTCTTGGACTCCTCTGGCAAAGCCTCATGCCAAGTTAAAGCCACACCCTCCAAGAAATCTGGAAGTATTTCTACCCTCTCCTTCATAGACCAACCCGTCAAGCGACATGCTCGGTTAAACTCTCGAAGATAACTCCTCGGGTCTTCTCCTTCCGATCCTTGGAACACCGGAATGTTGAACATCTTGCACCAAAAGATGAGTAGCAAATAGGGAAATTTACTTATTTCAAAATAACTTTCCTTTAATCATGCGGGACCTTGAGGTTAAAATAGAATAATTCCAAGTAAAACCCGCCCGCCGTCTCCACCAAAAAGATGTGACACGAAGTTGGGGTTTTGACTTCCGTCACTTCTTAGAATCAAAACACACTTGTATGAAACCTCACAGCCTTCTCACCTCCCTTTCTCTCCCTAAATTAAGATAAAGATATACACATCAAAGGTGAGATCATAATTCATGGAAGGAAAGATGAAAGCCTCTGGAGAAGCAAGAATTTCTGCCAGTCTTGCAGCTCCAAATAAGAGGGCAATTATTTGTTGGAAGAAAATCTTTCGACTCAAAATTATGTGAACGGAAACATACGGGGAATATTGGTAAGGTTCATCCGTGCAAATTGGGTGATTTGGACGGAACATATTAAAGCAAAAGAATATAGCAATTACTTACAAGAGGATAAGACACATGGGATTCGCCTTTTGTTGATAAGAGATTAAGAGGAATTAATCATTATTAAGAAGAAAGAATGGCCAAAAGTCTATAAAAATAGAGATACACAGACAATTGCAGTTATAAATCCATATAGGTTGTGTAAAAGACGATTACATAGATGCGTAGAGCTTGAAGAGAGCTTTGTGCCCATATAAAAACTTTCAAAAACGGACAACCGAGCGAAAAGTTATGAGCATTTTACTACAAGACTATAAAACTGTCAAAATTCGCCTAAAAGTTAGCAATTTTGGGAGAAATTCTGATCATCAATGAAGTAAAGGATTAAGAAATTAGTTACATGAATGAAAAGAGCATATGAAGAGCTTCCTAGCCATATGATCAATTTTAGAAATCAATACCCAAGTGATGAGTAATTACCGGTTGAAATTTGGGTATTGGACCACAAAAACTGCACTTCCCTCTCTTTGCATGAAACCTCAATTTTCACATAGTCTCTTGCTTCTCATCTCCTTCATGATTCAACCTAGAGGGTAAGGGTTAACATTGCTCAGTGGACAATCGTAAAGATTTACCTATAGTCCCCAAAGTCTTTCCACATGCTCATTACCGCTAAAACCATTGGTACCTCCAAAGGAGGGCCGCAATAAGGCAAGGGCTACCTTGAGAAGTCACAGGCCCACCAAGATAATAACTCGTTATCCCCCTTATCATGAATCGTCAAAGAGGTCCAAAATTGGGTTAAGCATGAGGAGCTAATGCTAAATGAGATATTCACATGTAAAGAGAGTGTTTGAATAAGGTTTGAAAGATAAGAGAATGGCAATGACACAAAATGCTCAATTGAGGAGGCTTCATTCATTGATTTGAAAGGGAGAGGAGGGCTCCTTTTATAGGTGGAGAATCACCCTCTCTTTCATTGTTACAAAATACAACATAAAAATCTTCAACCCTTCAATGACATAAGGGTAGATGTCACCATCAATTGTTCTCTTAGACTAAGTCTTCTATTGATTATTAAATTGAAGACTTTTTTACTTTGAAAGTGTGATGAGATAATAGCCAAGTCCAAGTGGCATGTAGGTAAAGATCCCACTTACACATGGCAGAATTCTCCTCTTCCATGTAGACATTCTAGAAGAATCTTTCCCAATTATGCACCTACACACACTCCTCCACATGCCTTCCACACTCCCCAACTTGTAGCCTTATGGTGGTGAATACCATATTAATAATACAATTAAAATCCATGTGAGCATGAAGGCCCACTTTTATTTTCCACATCACTAGCCTATCTACCATACCAAAGTATTTATCAAGCATACTTGTGGCATTTACAATGTGTGCACCCTAAATCAAGTAAAACCATTATATTTGAAGATAGAATGCTGTTATCGGGGTAGCCGCCAAGACGTCGCATCACCACGCCGTTATTCCATTGTGGGCACTGCAATCTTCTTGAACAAGCTTCCATCTTATTATTATTGAGAAACCATCAAAATATGCACAAAATTGAAAATGAAAGATATCATTTTTTCATGTCACAGTAGTAATCGGCAATATATTCACATATCAAAAATGGAATCTCTGTTGAAGATCAGCAAGATCAACCAACGGATCCCTATAAAAGAGCCATGGACCAGCAAGGTCAATCAACCAGATCCATGCCCGAATTCATAAAACAACTCTTACTCCTTGTTCCAATATCTTCTACGATGCATGTGTGGGTATTGTCGGTGACGACCCAGAGCCCGAGCATCGTATGGTCAGCACCCTCTATGATCCTTCGCAGAGGTGACCTAGCGCTTCACTCATAGGCCACTTTCTTGGTCCCTCATCCACCGTACCGGAAGCTCACCATTTTAATCGAGGCTGGTCAAGACCTCGGCCGATCGACCTTGCTACATGAGATGTCCTCCATTGACTCTCTGTTAGCTGTTGCAACTTTATCAAATTAGGTCTCCACTACCTCATTCACAAGACGGTCAAAATGCTTCCCCAGCATTCTCGACATAAAACAATTATTTAAAAACGGTTCAAAAATAGAGTTTCTATAACGAACTCTCATCTTTCCACATTGCTCCACATCAAACCACATTATTTAATTCCACCATCATTTCATAAGTATTCCTATTCTCATCCAATCTCATCATTTTCATCTCATCACATCTTTCCTCAATTTATCCTCATCAGATCTCATCCACTCACATCTACCTATATTCACATCACATTCATTCACATCTCATCCATTCAGACCACATCACATTCACTCACAACTCATCCATTCATTTTACCTCACATCTCATTCATTCACATCTATCCCGATTCACATCTCATCACATCACATTCATTCATATCCATCATATTCATTCTCGTCACTATTATATCAAATCACTTCTATCCACATCATATCTCATTCATACACATATCTCATTCATACACATCTCATCTCATACTTCTATCCACATCATATCTCATTCATACACATCTCATCTCATTCATCCACATCCATCCAATCGTTCACATGTATGACTACTCATATCTATCCATACATTCATATCTATCATTTCACATCCACATATATTCATGTCACATCACATCACATTCTTTCACATACACGTCTATATCCATTCTTTCACATACATCCACATCCATTCTTTCACATACTCATTCACATCCATTCTTCACACATACACATACACATTCACATCCATTCTTCTCATACACATCCTTATTTATTCTTTCACATACTCATTCACATCCATTCCTCACATACACATTCACATCCATTCTTCTCATACACATCCTTATCCACTCTTTCACATGCTCATTCACATCCATTCCTCACATACACATTCACATCCATTCTTCTCATACACATCCTTATCCATTCGTTCACATACTCATTCACATACATTCCTCACATACACATTCACATTCATTATCATCACATACATTCACTCACATCCCATATCATTCATTTACATTTTGATTCACATGACATCACATCTCATCTATTCATTCATCATCTATCTGATTCACATCTTATCTCATCACATCTATTCACCTCTATTCACATCACATCCATCCATCCATTCTTCTCATCTATCTAATTTCCATCACATCTCATCACATCTATTCACCTCATATTCTCATCACTTCTATTCGCATCACATCCATCCATCCATTCACATCTATCTGATTCGCATCACATCTATTCGCCTCATGTTCTCATCACTTCTATTCACATCACATCCCTCCATCCATTCACATCTATCTGATTCGCATCACATCTATTCGCCTCATATTCTCATCACTTCTATTCACATCACGTCCATCCATCCATTCATTTTCCATCTATCTAATTCACATCACATCTCATCACATCTATTCACATCACATCCCTCCATCCATTCACATCTATCTGATTCGCATCACATCTATTCGCCTCATATTCTCATCACTTCTATTCACATCACGTCCATCCATCCATTCATTTCCCATCTATCTAATTCACATCACATCTCATCACATCTATTCACATCACATCCATCCATTCATTCGCATCACATCTATTCACATCACATCCATCCATTCATTCGCATCTATCTAATTCACATCACATCCATCCATCCAATCATCATCTATCTGATTCACATCTTATCTCATCACATCTATTCACCTTATATTCTCATCACTTCTATTCACATCATATCCATCCATCATCTATCTGATTCACATCTTATCTCATCACATCTATTCACCTCACATCTCATCACCTCTATTCACATCAAACCCATCCATCCGATTATCTATTTGATTCACATCTTATCTCATCACATCTATTCACCTCATATTCTCATCACTTCTATTCACAGAATGAAACATAGAATTTAAGAGGATTCTAATTTTTGATATAAATATTCTTTATGCATCTATTTATGCATAATTTAAATTTAAAAAAAATAACACTTTTGAAATAAAAATAAATCCTTTATGCATCTTTCTATGCATAAATTCAATTTTAATAAGAATAACACTTTTGAAATAAAAATAAATCTTTTATGCATCCTTCTATGCATAAATTCAATTTTAATGAGAATGACACTTTTGAAATAAAAGTAAATCTTTTATGCATAAACTCAATTTTAATGAGAATGACACTTTTGAAATAAAAATAAATCTTTTATGCATCCTTCTATGCATAAATTCAATTTTAATGAGAATGACACTACACTTTTGAAATTTTTAAAAAAATCATTTATGATGCACAAACGGAAGGAATTACTCTTTTAGAATAACCTAATGATAAACTTTAGTTCCATAAAATTTAAGAAAATTTTGCCATAACCTCCTTTGTATGGCCGACCATTTCTTAATTTTAACATCAATTTATGACTTGAACTAATCCAATTTGAATTCTAATATCTCTAATCTACTCCATTTTTCAAAAATCAAGAGAGTAAACAATGAAAAGAGTTAAATCAACCTTTCGATTAAACTTTCTAGGATTAAGAAGTGCTCAATTGTAAAGAAGAGAAGGAGGTGGCCTTTCCATCAAGGCATAGTATCAGATTTTAATTCAAACATTTACAAAGCATAAAATTTAAGAAAACCATAGATTAGAATTTAAAAAAAGTAGAATTATTAACTTACATAGAGTTTTGTGAGCTTTCCTTTGGCTTGAGGGATTGAGGGTTCTTCTCTTGTTTGCAGCAAGAGTGGCCACCAAATTCACTTGGAGAGGATTAGGCCAAAAACAATTGAATTATCAAGAAGTTCAATCTTAAATGGCTTAGGACAGAAGTAGAGTAATAGTGCATAAACACCAATAAGCTTTTACAAAGGGAGGAGGCTTCTATCTATAGGAAAAAATGATCCTCTAACCAAGCAAACTGATTCTAGAATTTTCCAGATTAGTTTGGTCAATTTTTGACCATTTTTAGGTCAGTTTAGCTTACTTTTTGGATCTAGTTGAAATAGGAGATAGGAGAGATGAAAATATCTCATTATTTATGAGTTTAAAACTCCTCCACACATGTGAAATAGGCACGTCCTTCATGAGGGGAATTCCCCACACTGAGGTGTCAAAAATGCACCATTTCCTCTAAATATATCTTCTTTTTTTTACTAATAACCTTGTCCATCTTATGTGAGTATTTACTCAATTCTGGGGGATTTTCTTTTATTCTTCAATTTATCCCCTCCCTACATTTGGATTAATCTTATTGGTCCATAGGAACCTTAATTAGAGCATAATTCAAAAATTTCTGAAAATCTGGACCCTTAGGCTAAGGTCCTTTTTAACTATTTTCAATTAATTCCAGTTGCACATTGGAAAGTTCTTTTGAATTTTTGTTTCAAGGGAAACCATTTTAGACACTAGGAGGATTTTTATATCCAAAATATTTCAATTTTGGATTACCTCCCTCTTAACATTTTCTCTCTCTAGGCCAAAACAGGATAAAACTGGATATTTCTATTATTTCAGAGAGGGAAATAATCATAAGATCAAAAGGGGAGGTTCTTACACCTGCACACGTCAAAAGCTGGAGGGAGGAATCTTACACACAGAGAGAAAACGAGATAGTTAAAGGGGTAGAGAGGGGGGGGAGAGAGAGAGTGAGAGGGAAAGAGAAAGAGTGACGTGGAGAGAGCTAGAGAGACTTAGAAAGTTCATTAGAGAAAGGTAAAGAGAAAGAGAGAATTAGATAGATTGAGAGAGAGAGAGAGAGAGAGAGAGAGAGAGAGAGAGAGAGAGAGAGAGAGTTACAAGAAGAGAGAGAAAGTTGGTCGATTTGAGAGAAATATAGAGAGTTAAGGAAAGTAAGAGAGATTGAGATAGTGAAGAGAGAGAGAGAGAGAGAGAGAGAGAGAGAGAGAGAGAGAGAGTGTGTGTGTTAGAGAGAGTTAAAGAGAGAGAGAGAGAGAGAGTGAGTGTTAGAGAGAGAGACAGAGTTGGTTAATTCAAGAGAAACAGAGAGAGTTAGAGAGAGAGAGAGAGAGAGAGAGAGAGAGAGAGTGTGTGTTAGAGAGAGTTAAAGAGAGAGAGATAGAGTTGGTCGATTCAAGAGAAACAGAGAGAGTTAGAGAGAGAGAGAGAGAGAGAGAGAGAGAGAGAGAGAGAGAGAGAGAGAGAGAGAGAATTGGTCAATTCAAGAGAAATAGAGAGCGTTAGAGAAAGTAAGAGAGATTGAGATAGTTAAAGAAAGAGAATGTAGACCAACAATTTGAGAGGAATAAAGAGAATTGAAGAGAGAGCTAGATAGAGTTACAACAAGGCAAAGAGAGTGAGTTAGACAAAGTGTGTGTTAGATAAAGAGAGATCCTTAGAGAGGGAAAGAGAGAGAGAATTGGCCAGTTCGAGAGAAATAGAGAGAGTTAGAGAGAAAGACACACAGTGGTAGAGAGAGAGAGAGTTGGCCAGTTCTAGAAGAATAGAGAGAGTTAGAGAGAGCAAGAGAGATTAAGAGAGTTAAATCGAGCAAGAGAGAGAGAGAGAGAGAGAGAGAGAGAGAGAGAGAGAGAGAGAGAGAGAGAGAGAGAGACTTAGGTAGAGAGAGTTAGAGAAAGATTGAGTGAAAAAAATGTTAGAGAGAGTTAGAGAAAGGTAAAGGGAGAGAGTTGGAGAGGAAGAGAGAGAGAGAGAGAGGGAGATAGACAAAGGGAGAGAGAGAGAGAGAGAGAGAGAGAGAGAGAGAGAGAGAGAGAGAGAGAGAGAGAGATAGTTAGGAGAGAGGGAGTTTTAGAAAGAGTTAAAAAGAGATAATTAGAGATAGAGTTAGAGAGCTAGAGAGTTAGTCAGTGAGAGAAAGGTAAAGAGGGTGCAGTAGAGAGGAGAGTTAGAGACATAGTTTGTGTTTTAGAGAGATAAAGAAAGCTAAAGAGAGAGAGAGAGAGTGCTAGAGAGAGAGAGAGAGAGTTGGCGAGTTCAAGAAACATAGAGAGAGAGTTTGAGAGAGAGAGAGAGAGAGAGTTGGGTCACTTGAGAGTAAGAGAGAGTTTGTGAGAGAGAGAGAGAGAGAGAGTTAGATAGTAAGCTAGAGAAAGGTAAAGAGAGTAGGTTAGAGAGAAAGAGCGAGTTCTAAAAAGAGAAAGCTAGTGATAGAGAGAGAGAAAAAAAGATTGAGAGAGTTAAAAGGATAGAGAGTGTGTGAGAGAGAGAGAGTTTGTGAATTCAAAAGAAATAGAGAGAGTTAGAGAAAGTAAGCTCGTTATTGCGTTAGTTAAACAGAGAGTGAGAGAGTTAGCAAGAGAGTTAGAGAGAGTTAATAAGAGAGCTAGAGAGAGTTAGCAAGAGAGTTAGAGTGAGTAAGAGAGAGAGAGAGTGAGAGAGAGAGAGGGAGGGGGAGGGGGGGGAGGGGGAGAGAGAGAGAGAGAGAGAGAGAGAGAGAGAGAGGGAGGGAGGGAGGGAGGGGGGAGAGAGAGAGAGAGAGAGAGAGTTGGCTAGTTCGAGAGACATAGAGATAATTAGAGAGAGTAAGCAAGATTGAAAAAGTTAGAGAGAACTAGACAGAAAGTGAGTGCGAGTGTTGGAATTGTTTAAATTATTTGGCATTTATGGATTTGTTTGATGGATATTTATTTTATGTGCAAGCGAGACTAATCACCTCTAGCTTGTCACATATTTTTAGCTTATATTGTGAATGTCAGTGCAGATCAGTAGGGTTAGTGTGCGGGATGTGCATGGATCCATTGGGCTTGCTTTGACAAAAATTTATTGACACATGGCGCGTGGTGATTATTTATGATCGGCAATGGCAATGATATTTTATGTGCACATTAGTGTGCAACATTTTGATATACATTAGTTCTATTTCATGAGTGAACCTTAGAGTGTTCACACTTTTGTATTTAGGCTTATGCAAGCCCAAAGTGGAGATCCATATTTTGTTGAAGATGGTGGCCTTCACCCCTTAAATAAGCGCGGAGGTGGTCAAATGGCCTAATGTAATAAAGGGGGCTGCTCGCTTGTGACACAAGTACTTGGAGGGAATTAATGCCATACACAAAATGTGCACTTGAGTGACACTTGAATATAGAGAACGTTGAACCCCTCCAGAGATCATCCCTCCCCCTCCCGGGATCTTTTGGTGGCTCTGGAGGCTTTAACTTGGCTAGGGGGTAGGATTGGGACCCCGCACCCAAGGCTAACACATGGCTCCTTCTTGGAGTCCAACATGGTATTAGAGCAGAAAAAGATTGTGGACTCTACGTTTTGTTTAGTGGTGGCGTCTCCTCTTAATTGTTCCAACGCATCTGTTCCTCGGTGTTTGGTGGTTGGCTAGCCTTTGTTGTTGTTTGGTTCGGTCTTGTGGTGGTTGGCTGGCCTTTTTTGTTTGGTCCTGTCTTGTGTTAGTCCATGACTAGGTTTGGTCAGTCCGGTGTGTTTGCCTTGGGGTTTGTCCACAGGGGGTGTTGAAAATGGTGGCCTTCACCCCTCAAATAAGCGCGGAGGTGGTCAAATGGCCTAATGTGATAAAGGGGGCTACTTGCTTGTGACACGTGTACTTGGAGGGAATTAATCCCATACACAAAATGTGCACTACTTTAGTGACATTTGAATATAGAGAACGTTAAAACCCTCCAAAGATCATCCCTCTCGGGATCTTTTGGTGGCTCTGGAGGCCTCAGCATGGCTAGGGGGTAGGATTGGGACCCTGCACCCGAGGTTGATACACATGGCTCCTTCTTGGAGTCCAACATATTTTTGGCTACATGTATTTTTGGCTTTTTCTTTTTGTACAAGGAAATATATTTAAATACACCATGAAGAGGACGCGAGCCACTCTCATGGTGGGGGAGATTTAACCCATTCTTGTATCGCGTGCATAAGCTTTCATCTTTTTTGAGTTTGAGTATTTATTTCAAGTTTATTTTTATAGAGGGCCAACCGTGGCTTCCAATATTGGTATCAGAGCCATGTTGAGGATCAGGGAGGACTGTGTCATCGTACCTTCTTGTCAAAAAAAAGGTTGTGTATTGAGCAATCAAATGGCCCAGGAAATGAATGTCTCCTAAGAGACAATGGTAAATAAAGGTCTCTTCTCCCCTTTATACCCAGTTCACCTAATCTCCTTATATTAACGCTATGTGGGATAATAGGGCACCTGCATGGCGATCTCTGATGTGCTCGTGAGAGAGAATAAAAGAGAAGAAGAAAGAAGAAAAGAAGAAGAAGAAGAGAGAAGAAGAAGAAAGAGAAGAGAAGAAGAAGGAGAGAGAGAAGAGAAGAGGGAAAGAAGAATATATATATATATATATATATCTACATCGTTTTGAAGGGGTCTTTCTTTTTTCAAAGATCTTTCAAATTTCTGTTTGGCTCAACATTTCTGATTTATTTCAAGCATGGATTTTGATGACGGCACTCAACCACCAACCATTCCAAATGTGTCACCTCTTCCCGCTCCTACTTTGGAGGAGCACATTTTTCTACTCGAGATGCAACTTGAAGAATAACGCAAACACCAGCATGCTCATGAAGAATCTCCTGATGTCATGCCTCCCGAAGATGATCGCTTGAGCAAGATTCTCAAATCCATTTTTGACTCACAAACGGAATCACAAGGACTCCAAGATTCTCAAATCCATTTTTGACTCACAAACAGAATCACAAGGACTCCAAGATCAGTTGTCATGCATTCACGTTCTCCAAATTTTACGGTAACAAAGATGGTCGTTTAGTTCTTTCTTGGGGTTGACTTAATTTGATGATTATTTTGCTGGTGAACGCTTCTCCGAGGAAGATAAAATAAAGTGTGCTACTAATTATTTGAGTGATTGAGATTCATTGTGGTGAAACGCACTTCGTATGGATCCTACCAAGCCTCTCACATGGGATCAATTCCAAGACAAATTCAAGTCTTCTTTTCTTCCTCCACAATTCCACCTTAACACTTGTCGAGCATGGAATCTTCTCTGCATGACAGATCGTGATACTGTTTCTCAATATACAGAGAGATTTTGGTAGTCACTTCTTATGCTTTGTATGCTCGAGGATGTTCCTAAATAGTCACTCCAAGAAAAGTATGAAGATGGTCTTGAGGCAACTCTTCAAGCAGATGCAAACATGTTCAAGCCAATTTCTCATGTAATATCTCTTGTGTTGAAATATACAAGTGAATAGGGTGTGTGCGGGAACAAGCCCTTAGCAAGAGGCTATAAAAGAGAACCTATAAATGTGAGAGAAGCTGTGAAAAGGTGAGAAGTATCTATTGGGAGAGAATAAAGGGTAGCATGAGAAGATTTAGGAGGTGTGGAGATATTCTGGGAAGAGGTGGAGAGAATCAAGCAAAAGAGGTGGAGTGAATCAAGCAAAAGAGGTGGAGTGAATCAAGGAGAAATCAGTGGGATTAGATGCTTGGATGTAAACTCTATAAATTGAGGCATTGGCCTAATGAGAATTTGCTAGTTTTTGATTATCCATGCCTACATTAAGCTATCATTTAATTGCTCACTAATCACATCTTAATTATCGTATAATCTCTTTGTTAATGATGTTGATTCTAGAATTTGATCCACCATAGCTCATCACATTGCTGCAAATGGTATTAGAGCCTAGCCTAGAATCCATCAATTTATGTGCCCATTATCTTGATAATCACTTGGCTAATTAGGATTAGTAGATAATTAAGTTTTTATCTCTTTTTTCAATTAGCCTATGTACCCCCAGCTGGTGGAGAAGCTCTCTCTCCCTTCATACATCAAATTAGCCTATGTACCCCCAGCTGGTGGAGAAGCTCTCTCTCCCTTCATACATCAAATTAGCCCAAACCACTTTAGCCAAGCATAGCTATAACCCTTGTGCTCTAGCCCATTCAAACAAAAGCTCAAACCACCAACGCACGCAGCAGTTCTACGTGATTTTACAGGCACCTATTTTCTAAAGAAAAAATGAGATCTCTGCTGCTCTAGATGCAACGGGTCTAATTCCTCTTGGCCCTAGGGGTTTTCAAGGGTGCTCTATAAGCTGGTGAAGATAGATTTTGATTTGATCAAGTCTACAGTTAGATCCATGCTCTATATCAAATCTGCAGGGTGACTTTGGTAAAACAGAGATTAAGCACTCAATATTTGGTCAAATCTTGTGTTTCTTGGCTTAATCCTCTACTAGACTAATTTCTATTGATGGCCTTGCAAGAATTTGAGCTAGTTTGAACTCTGAGGCCCCAGATCTCAACTCCCCGCATACTCTATTTTGTGCACACAAAACAAAGGATTAATTTGCTAATCAGTGATTAATCAGCACTAATCACTATTTTTTAGTGCAATTGAGGGTTCAAATTAATCTCATACAGATCCCTATAACTTCACATTGTAATTCGGAGATGGTTTGACACTCCAACTATTATATACATATTTGTTACCCTTAGTTTAATGGTAAAACTATGCTAATAAATTTGTGGTAATCATCAGCCCACACACAAATTCAGGTTATTCATAGTCAGAGTTGCATTTGGGAATGTGCATAAGAATGAATGCTATATGCATTATGTATTGGGCACATTACATCATTGTAAAAATGGGATCAGACACTACCCTTGTCCAGAATAAGGCAAGAGGCAAGATCTCCTGCATAGATTTGGGTTTGCATTGCATAATGACACAATATAAACATCAAAAGCCCAAAAGAATTGTCAAAAATACATTAAAACATGTTGCTCACATGGAGCAAGAACTGACAGTCAAGCTCATGGCCCCATCCATGAAAGAAGTAGAACATCTCTTTCCAAGAGGAAGATCAACACCGAGAAGAAGAGCTAGATAAAGCATTGAAGGAAGACATGGACACGTGAAGAGAAGCTGCCACAACAAGAAGACTGAAGAAAAGAGAAGATGTGAGGCTCCAAGAAGTGAGGAGCCATGTGAAAATCTGAGAGAGAGAGAGAGAGAGAGATCCCACAACCCAATGTAACCTGCCCCAACAGAGTAAAACCACCTCTAAGCCACCGATGATGTAGGCCATGTGGTAGATGTATGTGTGAGCACTTTAGTCAAGGTCATGGGCACTTGTAGTAGCCTTGGACACATAGAGAGAGAGAGTGTCAAAAGGACTATGAGTTTAGGGGCTTGAGGCACTGGTCACACGGACTATCCAGTAAGAGGGAAACTTGGTATAGGGTCTAGGTGTGCTAGGAGTATTCATCACAAGAGGGGAGGTGTGCTAGGCACTATCAAGTAAGAGAGAAACTTGGTATAGGGTCCAAGTGTGCTAGGAGTATTCACTTGAGGGGAGGTGTTGAAATATACAAGTGAATAGGGTGTGTGCGGGAACAAGCCCTTAACAAGAGGTTGTAAATGTGAGAGAAGCTGTGAAAAGGTGAGAAGTATCTACTAGGAGAGCATAAAGGGTAACATGAGAAGATTTAGGAGGTGTGGAGATATTTTGGGAAGAGGTGGAGAGAATCAAGCAAAAGAGGTGGAGTGAATCAAGGAGAAATCAGTGGGATTAGATGCTTGGATGTAAACTCTATGAATTGAGGCATTGGCCTAATGAGAATTTGCTGGTTTTTTTATTATCCATGCCTACATTAAGCTATCAGTTAATTGCTCACTAGTCACGTCGTCTTAATTATCATCTAATCTCTTTGGTTTAATGATGTTGATTCTAGCATTTGATCCACCATAGCTCATCACATTGCTTCAAATTTAACATCTTGCTCATGATTCCAAGTGCAAGAAAGGTTTGCCTTGTCAATTACCTCGCAATGGTAGTATGCTTCTCCACCCAATCGACAGTCTTCTTTTGTGGAAGGGGAATCAAGGTTTCAGATCTTCTTTTCGACGCCCTCAATTTTATCAATCTCCTTCACAATAGCAGCGTCCGTGGAATAGTAATAATGGTAATTTTGGTAATGGTAGTAGCAATGCACACAGTTTTTCCAATTCAAATGTAAAGAACAATTTTAATGCTACCACCCCAAACAATGTACACCCCAAATCCAATTCTAGTCACAATAGTAATGCACCCACTCCTCGCCCTGCCCAACCTCGTCAAAGGCGATAATGTGCCTACGTGCTACAACTGTCATCGAGTGGGACATAGAGCCGACAAGTGTACTTTCCATCCTACTCAAGTGGCACAACTTCACAATATCGAAGATGACACATACTATGATGGTGATGGTGATACGGCTCCGAATTGGATGGAAGATCAACTCAACAATGAAGAAGTGGGTAAGTAAAGCGAATCGACAGGTGCTTCAATCACTCCTCACTCTTTGCTTTTTATGAAAGGATCTCTTCATGGAAACAATATCACTATTTTGCATAATGATGGTAGTACGCATGATTTTATTTCTGAAAAGGCAATTCATAGGTTGCATTTGGAGACTCTTCCTTCGTGTTATAAGGTTAAATCTACATTCCAAGGCACATGCTACACGGGAACTCATAAAATATGTAACCTTGAGATACAAATTGGACCTTATAAACAAAAAAGAAACTTTCTCATTGCACCTTTGTATTCTAGTGACATTATACTTGGTATGCCCGTTTAGACATGAATTTAATCCACATATTGATTATTCCATGCATACTATGTATTTCACACATAATGGTACTCTCATGCAATTAGTTGGTGATCATTCTCTTGAGATGTATCCATTATTATCCCATACCCAAGCTAAATGTGCACTTCGGAAGCAATGACATGCATACATGATTTTAGTTAATGAAGTGCAAGCATATGAAAATAATCTCACTCCTTCTCAGCAAAAGCATTCATGGCTAGGTTTCAGGATTGTTTTGTAAACCATTTGCCTCCTACCTTACCTCTTTCACGTCCTGAAGACCATACTATAGAGATTATTATGGGTATCCAACCACCTCATAGAGCTCCTTATCGTATGAATCCTCTTCAACAAAACGATATAGAATGCCAAATTAGAGAATTATTACACAAGAAACTTATTCAACCTAGCAGTCCTCATTTTGGTGCACCCGTTCTTCCTGTTGATGAAAAGAAAAATAAGACTTACCACATGTGTATTGACTATAGAGCTGTAAATAAGGTCACAGTTAACAATAGATATCCCATACCTCATGTTGATGATTTGCTAAACAAGCTTTAAGGTTTGTCTATCTTTATAATAAAATTGATTTGAAATCTAGATATCATCAGTTTCGAATGACTAGTTTTGACATTTATAGAACTGCTTTTCGTACTCAAACTGGTCATTTATGAATTTCTGGTTATGCCTTTCGGTCTAACCAATGCACTTGCTACTTTTGCACACATGATGAATCATATATTTCTTGACCATTAGAATTGCATCATTGTTTTCTTTGATGATTTGCTTTTCTTTAGTAAGAATCATGTAGAACATGAAGAACAGCTTGCATTAGTGTTTAATCTTCTTGAAGAAAATCAAATTTATGCGAATCTAGATAAAAGTATCTTTTTCCAAGATGAAATTGAGTACTTAGGCCACATTGTTTCAAGTGAAGGTATCAAAGTTGATCCAAAAAGGTAAAAGTTATTGAGACTTGGCCTACTCCAACACGTGTCAAAGAAGTTAGATCTTTTCTTGGTTTGGCTAGTTTTTATAGGAAGTTTGTTTGTAATTTCTTATTGATAGCACTTCCTTTCATAATGTTGCTTAAGAAAGGTCTAGTTTTTCGATGGGGTGAAAACCCTATCATTTGATAGACTAAAATATTTGTTGACTCATGCCCCTATCCTCCAACTTCTAGACTTTAATCGATCATTCTTCCTCATAGTCACTAATGCTAGTGGCTCATGAATCGGTGTTGACCTCATGTAGAATGGACATCCTTTAGCTTATGAGAGTAGAAAATTGACACCTTTTGAACTTTTGTATAGTACATATGACAAGGAGTTATTAGTAGTTGTCCATGCCTTATGCCGCATGTGGAAACATTATCTTATGGATTCTAATTTTATGATTAAGACCAATCAACAAAGTATTAGATATCTTCTTAATTAACCTCTTATGTCAGACTGCCATATTAAATGGGCATCTTTTATTTAGAGCTTTCATCCTCTTATCCAATATCCAAGGAAAACAATATGGGCTACTCATGCCTTTACCTACTCCTACGGCACCATGGGAAGAAATTTCTATGGACTTTATAACTGGTTTACCTACTACCACATCTTCTCGAAATCATATGATATGGACAATTATTGATAGGTTTAGTAAGCAAGCTTATTTCATTGCATGCAATAAAACATTGAATGCTTCACAATTGTTTATCAAAACCGTCTTCATAAATCATGGTTTACCTAAAGTCATTATTTCTGATCGTGATTCTCGTTTCTGTAATCATTTTTGGATGGCATTGTTTTCAAACTTAGGCACAAAGATTGATTTTAGTTTTGCATATCATCCAGAAAGTAATGGACAAATTGAGGCCACAAACAGCACTATTTTAGATATTTTAAGGTCTTACACTATCTCATCTCCTATAAATTGGGATCCGTATTTGCATCTTTTGCAATTTGCATATAATAACACACCTCATACAACTACTAGAAAAGCTCCTTTTGAGATTTTCTATGGTAAGAAACTTCCAACTCCAATTACTAGACTTTCTCATGAAGTTCCAGTGGGCCGATGATTTTACTATGGCTCATAACCGTATTTTGGCTGATGTTCATGAGTATATTCTTGAGGCTCAACAAGCTTACACTAGACATGCTAACAAGCATAGAAGACCAAAGACTTTTGAAGCAATTGATATAGTTTAACTTCGCATAGAAAAGAGCAGATTAAAGTCTATTGAGAAACATCCAACCATTAAATTATCTCCACGATTTTATGGGCCTTTTGGAATTACTACTAAGATCAATGACAATGCTTATCGTTTGTCCCTTCCTGACCATTAGAGTATTCATAATTCCTTTCAGATTAGTCTACTTAGACCCTTTAAAGGTACACCACCTTCTACCCCCCGGTTATGAAGACCCACCTCTCCTAGAGGCTAATACATAAATTTTAGTTCCTGCAGCAATTCTTGATCTTGAGCAAACTACAACTCGCAATGGCAATGGCAATGGCAATGGCAATGGCAATGACAATGTTTATGTCAGATAATTGGTTAAGTACAAGAATCATCCTATAGAAGAATCTCACTGGATTCTAGACCATGCCCTTGCTACACACTCTGCCCAGATCGACTCTTTTCACAGACAGTTGTAGTGAATTTCACACTTGGTATTGAGAACGGTGTAGTTGTGTGAAGGCCACTGATTTGAGGTATCCATTAGGAAGTGAATGGGGTCTTCTTGGGCCCTTTAATTTGCCCAAGCCTAATCAAGGTGATTAAGGAATAGCCAAATGGGGGGTTGCCATGTGGACTGAAATGTTGGGTTTGTAAGAGAGGTGTAAGAGTGGTCAAAGGGTGCACTTTTCTCCCAAAAAGGGGGGGAGGCAATTTTACAATTTTCGGACCTCCATAACTTCTACATACAAGCTCCGATTTGAGCGGAGATTATAGATCCGTGATCTACGCATCAAGAGCTTTCCATAGATATGTTACATGATATGGTTTTGTCCGCTATATTTTAAATTCCATTTTTTCCCCAAAATTCAAATTCGAATAAAGTAGCCGTTTTGAAGCTTCTAATTAGAAAACGTTTCTTCTTAAGAGAAAAGGTTTGACTCCTTAAACTGCCAAATAAAAGGGCCCAAGAAGCCTTCCATTGAGGTCCTAATGCACACGATTGGCAGTTTATTTTGGTATTTGGCATTGGTACATGTGAAGGTCACCGATTTGAGGATAGTTGCTTTTCATCAGGGAGGAATGTTGGAATTATTCAAATTATTTTGCATTTATGGATTTATTTGATGAATATTTATTTTATGTGCAAGCGAGACTAATCACCTCGAACTTGTCACATATTTTGAGCTTATATTGTGAATGTCAGTGCAAATCATGGCAGGGTTAGCGTGTGGGATGTGCATGAATCCATTGGGATTGCTTCAACAAAAATTTATTGATGCATTGCGTCGTGTGGCGACGATTATTTATGATCGGCAATGGCGGTGATATTTTATGTGGACGTTAG
>NC_141051.1:21719061-21731549 GCF_041138505.1 Cibotium barometz
CAGAGAGAGAGAGTTGTCCAGTTTGAGAGAAATACGAAGAATTAGGGAGAGGAAGGGAGATTGAAAGATTTAAAGAGATAACTAGAGAGAGAGTGAGCTAGCAGTTGGAGTAAAATAGAGGGAATTATAGAGAGGAAGAGAGATTGAAAGAGTTAAAGAGAGAATTAGAGAGAGAGAGAGTAAGTTAACAAGAGTTATAGAAAAAAAAATAGAGTGAGTTAGAGAGAAAGAGTGTGTTAGAGAGAGAGAGAGAGAGAGAGAGAGAGAGAGAGAGAGAGAGAGAGTTGGCTCGTTCGAGAGAAATAGAGAGAGTTAGAGAGAGCAAGCAAAATTGAAAAAGTTAATGAGAGAGAGAGACAATTAGAGTTAGAGAGAGAGTAACTGAGACTTAGGTAGAGAGAGTGAGTCAAAGAGAGTTAGACAGTGAGTTAGAAAAAGGTAAAGAGAGAGAGAGATCCGAAACAGTTTGAGAGAAATAGAGAGAGAGAGAGAGAGAGAGAGAGAGAGAGAGAGAGAGAGAGAGAGAGTAAGCTAGAGAAAAGGTTAAGAGAGTAGATTAAAGAGAAAGAGTGAGTGTTAGAAAGACAAACCTAGCCAGAGAGAGAGAGAGAGAGAGAGAGAGAGAGAGAGAGAGAGAGAGAGAGAGAGAGAGAGAGAGAGGAGGGAGTTAGAGAAAGGTAGAGAGAAAGAGAAAATTAGATAGAGAGAGTGTTAGAGAGAAAAGGTGTTAGAGAGAGAGAGAGAGAGAGAGAGAGAGTTGGTCAATCTGTGAGAAATATAGAGAGCTGATAGAGTTAAATATAGAGAATTAAAGAGATACTTAGAGAGAGAGAGAGAGAGAGAGAGAGAGAGAGAGAGAGAGAGAGTTGGTCAATTCAACAAAAATAGAGAGGGTTAGAGAAAAGTGAGATATATTGAGATAGCTAAAGAGAGAGAGAGAGATTTGACCACCAATTTGAAAGGAATAAAGAGAATTGAAGAGAGAGTTAAAAAGAGTTACAACAAGGCAAAGAGAGTGAGTTAGAGAGTGTGTTACAGAGAGAGAGCCCTTGGAGAGAAAAGAGAGAGAGATTTGGCCAGTTCAAGAGAAATTGAGAGAGTTAGAGAGAAAGAGATATAGTGCTAGAGAGAGAGAGAGAGTGAGAGAGAGAGAGAGAGAGGGAGAGTTTGCCAGTTCGAGAGAAATAGAGAGAGTTAGAGGGGCAAGAGAGATTGAGAGAGTTAAAGAGAGAGAGAGATAGAGAGAGTGAGTGAGACCTAGGTAGAGAGAGAGAGCTAGAGAGAGTGAGTGAAAGAGAGAGTTAGAGAAAGGTAAAGAGAGAGAGAGAGAGACGGAGAGAGTGAGTGAGACCTAGGTAGAGAGAGAGAGCTAGAGAGAGTGAGTGAAAGAGAGAGTTAGAGAAAGGTAAAGAGAGAGAGAGAGAGAGAGAGAGTTGGTCAATTTAAAAACATTTATAGAGAGTCAGAGAAGATAAGAAGAAGTTAAGAGAGGGAGTATGAGAGAGAGTTTGAAAAAGAAAGTGAGAGAAAGGTAAAGAAGGTGTTGTAGAGAGGAGAGTTAGAGAGAAGGTGTGTTCTTTACATAGATAGAGAAAGTTAAATAGAGAGAGAGAGAGAGAGAGAGTAAGCTAGAGAAAGGTAAAGAGAGTAGGTTAGACAGAAAGAGCGAGTGCTAGAAAGAGAAGGCTAGTGATAGAGAGAAAAAGATAGATCGAGAGAGTTAAAGGGGTAGAGAGAGGGGGGGAAGAGTGAGAGAGAGTTTGTCATCATCAATTCAAAAGAAATAGAGAGAGTTACAGAAAGTAATCTCGTTATTGAGATAGTTGAACAAAGAGTGAGAGAGTTAGCAAGAGAGAGAGAGAGAGAGAGAGAGAGAGAGAGAGAGTTGGCTAGTTCAAGAGATATAGAGAGAATTAGAGAGAGAAAGCGAGATTGAAAAAGTTAAAGAGAGAATTAGATAGAAAATGAGTACGTGTGTGTGTGTGTGTGTGTGTGTGTGTGAGAAGAGAGAGAGAGAGAGAGAGAGAGAGAGAGAGAGGTAAAGAGACTAATTTACACAAAAGAGAGTTCGATAAAGGCAAAGAGAGAGAGAGAGAGAGAGAGAGAGAGAGAGAGAGAGAGAGAGAGAGAGAGAGAGAGAGAGAGAGCGATATAAAAAGGTAAAGAGAGTAATTTACATAGAGAGAGTTAGATAAAGGCAGAGAGAGAGAGAGAGAGAGAGAGAGAGAGAGAGAGAGAGAGAGTGTTAGAGGGAGAGTTTGCCAATTCTAGAGTAATAGATAAAGTTAAAGAGAACTAGAAAGATAGTTTAGAGAGAGAGAGAGAGAGAGAGAGAGAGAGAGAGAGAGAGAGAGAGAGAGAGAGACTAATTGTTGAGAAAGAGAGATTTGTCTAGTTCGAGATAATTAAAGAGAGAGAGAGTTAGAGAGAGAGAGGGAGGGAGAGAGAGTTGGTCAATTCAAGAGAGAGAGAGAGAGACAGAGAGAGTTGGTCAAATCAAGAAAAAGAAAGATCTAGAGAATGAAAGAGATTGAGAAAGTTAATGTGAGAGAGACAGAGAGAGAGAGTTGGCCAAATCAAGAGAAATAGAGAGAGCTAGAGAATGAAAGAGATTGAGAAAGTTAATGAGAGAGAGAGAAGAGAGAGAGAGAGAGAGAGAGAGAGAGAGAGAGAGAGAGAGAATTGGCCCAGCACTTCGAGAGAAATAGAGAGGATTGGAGAGAGTAAGAGAGATTGAAAGAGTTAAAGAGAGAATTCGAGAGAATGAGAGTGAGTCCTAGAGGGGGAGTGTTAACCCGTTCTTAGGGTTAACAAGATCTACTGCCATTATCTTACATCAAGGAGTCACAATAGATACACCAAAGGGTCACACATTCAAGATATGAAGCAATAGTGTCCAAAGCTACAACTTGGACAGGCACCCGTAATGGTGTGACGGAGTATTTATGGTGGCGATTCCTGTTTCAAGAGCTTGTGGTAGCAAGTTAGGAGGAAGTGCTAAGTGATGTACTTCATGGATTTATTATGAGAGTAGTCATTAGAGAGAGAGAGTGATGTGGAGAGGGCTAGAGAGACTTAGAGAGTGAATTAGAGAAAGGTAAAGAGAAAGAAAGAATTAGATAGATTGAGAGAGAGAGAGAGAGAGAGAGAGAGAGAGAGAGAGAGAGAGAGAGAGTTAAAAAGAGTGACTTAGAGAGACTCTTAGAGAGAGAGAGAGAGAGAGAGAGAGAGAGAGAGAGAAAGGTAAAGAAAGTGAGTCAGAAAGGAGAAATACAAAGAGAGAGAGTGAGTTTGTGTGTTAGAGAGAGAGAGAGAGAGAGAGAGAGAGAGAGAGAGAGAGAGAGTCAAATTCGAGAGAAATAAAGAGAATTGAATAGAGAGTTAAAGAGAGGCAAAGAGAGTGAGTTAGAGAGAGAGTTGTTAGAGAGAGAGAGCCTTAGAGAGAGAGAGAGAGAGAGAGAGAGAGAGAGAGAGAGAGAGAGAGAGAGTTGGTCAGTTCGAGAAAAATAGAGAGAGTTAGAGAGAGCAAGAGATATTGAGAGAGTTAAAGAGACAGAGAGACAGAGAGAGTTAGAGTTAGAGTTAGAGAGTGAGTGAGTGACTTAGGTAGAGAGTTAGAGAAGAGAGTGAGTGAAAAAGAGTTAGAGAAAGTAAAGAGAGAGAGAGAGAGACAGTTAAAAAGAGAGAATTATAGAGAGAGCTAGAGTTAACAAGAGAGAATTAGAGAGAGAGTTAGAGAGTTACTCAATGAGAGAAAGGTAAAGAAGGTGTAGTAGAGAGGAGAGTTAGAGAGAGTGTGTGTGTTTTAGAGAGATAGAGAAAGCTAAAGAGAGAGAGAGAGAGAGAGAGAGAGAGAGAGAGAGAGAGAGAGAGAGTTGGTTAGTGAGAGAGAGAGAGAGAGAGAGAGTTGGCTAGTTTGAGAGAAATAGACAGAGAGTGATTGTTAGAGTGAGAGAGAGAGAGTTAGGTAGTTTGAGAGAAATAGAGAGATCTAGAGAGAGTAAGATAATAAGAGAGAGAGAGAGAGAGAGAGAGAGTTAGAGAGTAAGCTAGAGAAAGATAAAGAGAGTAGGCTCGAGAGAAAGATCGAGTTGTAGAAAGAGTGGTTATGGCTCACCCAAACCCCCCTTCGTGATGCTAATCGCGTCCTCGTGATCGCGTTGAAGACCATTGTGTGGGAAGAATTGACATGCTTGTTGTAGATGGCTTTTGATGATGTTGAGTGGCATTCAATGGTTGTTATTCCTCTGGAAGGAATAAGAAAGGTTAGTTAGTAATGAAAAGGTTAGAAGTTTTTTGGGAATTCCTAACGGGTGGGTGGGGTTTGCGAATGATTGCATTTTAATATTTTTGGGGTTTTTTTTTGCTCACATTGTTTTGGCAATTATAAGCAAGGTTACATGTGATTTGTGTTAGTGGAAACACTAAGAGATGTTAATAATGGGATAGAAGAGAGCAGGATATATAGGAACACAGACATAATCATGAGAACAAAATTGTGATTCTTAGTTCCTCATTTGATTCATTTAAGAGACATTCATCATTTGAAGAAATTGGCCTTCGATGATGTCCGTTTGTGTGGAAGGATTCTTGTCAAATGTTGTTGAGTAGGAATTGTTCCTGCATGCTTCTTCCCATGTGCTTTTTATGCTTTAATGTATGTTTAAGTGCTCTTATGAAGGAGAGATACATGAAGTACAAGAATTGAGTCATATAGACTCTTATTGAGCTCTGTTCTGTGTTGAAGTAGCCACTTGTTGGCAAGGATTGAAAGAATTACATCAACTTGCAAGGCTAATATAGATATCTTCACTAAGGATTGGATATCATTGATTTGTGAAGATGGTAGCATCATTTGGAGAGGTTTGTAATTTGAAGGAAAATTCCAGGCTATGGGTTGTACTATTGACCAGGCTTTTGCCCAACATGGCCCCTCCCATCTAGAGATGTACTTGGAAAGTTGTTAATGGTGAGGCTTTGGTGCAAATGTCCTGCAGTGCATGAGTATGGATATGTATGGAGCAGTTGCTATATTAACTAGCCAAAAGAATAGTAAGCTATAAGCTTAACAAAAATGGAATGGCTATTTAATATGCTTGGGAGTTGTTGTGATATTCTACCACTTTTAGGTAGGCCATATGTGTGACTCGCTTGTGTTCGTGTTTTTTTTTGGCTACCACCTTGCGAGCAATAGGTTCTTGTGGCTACTCACCTTTTTGAGAGAATAGGTCTTATGTCTGCCGTTGCGTAGCGTACACTTCACATCCAAAGGGGTGAAAAGAGCATTGTGTGAGTTTGTCTTTGATGCGCTCATAAGTCTCTATTTGCAAATGTGGGAATCGATTCTTGAATTTTTGGCTCAAATGTTGTCGAGGCAGTAAGTAAGAATGTTGGTTGGTTACCATTGGGGTTGCTTGAACACGCAAGCTTTTTATGTAGAGCATTGTGAGTTTGTCTTTGATGTGCTCATAAGTTCTCTATTTACAAACGTGGGAATCGATTCTTGAATTTTTTGGCTCAAATGTTATCGAGGCAGTAAGTAAGAATGCTGGTTGGTTACCACTGGGGTTGCTTGAACACACAAGCTCTTATGTAGGTGCTGAATGCACGAGAGTGGTTGAGTGATTTGCTTGGTGTTGCTTGGGCCTCCATTCTTGTCAAACTTTAGGTGAAGTTATTGGGTTAAAGTCAATAGCGAGGCTATATTTACTTTGTTTGATTTTGGCAACCATATGATGGGATCACCATCAGAGTATCCTTGTTGTTGAAGCACGTGCACAGGTACCCATCCTTTGATGAACATTATAAATTGGTGGTTGATGCCTTTGGTGCTATGTTTTGTTGTACATGCTTAGGAGACTTTTTTATGCGCTTGGGAATCCAAGCTTTGGTGTTATCTTGGTCGTACCCTTGTGCTTGCAATAATCTTTTTGGTACCCACAGTTGTTGACTTGGTCGAGTTCTTAGAGGAACTCGCATAGGCTTTTGTGGATGGTGTCGTGGAGTACTTTTATTTTTCCTTGGCCTCTAAGTGCTGCGTTGAGGAAGAGACTTTGACTGTCGAGGCACCCAAATTTGATTGGCACCTTCGTAGTAGCCTTGAGCTACAAGTAGATGCTTCTCCACCCACATTTTGATACCATTAAGATATCTTGATTTATGTTGTCTTGGTGGATTTTTCTTTTTGGTGTAAGTGGAAGGATTTGGGCCCTCCTTCACATTGGTTGGTGCTAAGGCTCCAGGTTTGATACTTATGGGCATTGTTGATGACGATGAGGTTCAAGACTCTTGCAGAGTGGTAGTTACTGATGTGGAGACTTTTCAGCATGCAACCCTCTCTTTTGGTGAGGTTGGTTGATGAAGAGGCGTTTGCTCTGGGGATTTTTCCTTGAGTTCCTTGCACTTGGGGAACTTCTTCAGGAATAGCAGTTGATTGCATGGTTTTGGCATTAGACTTTGTTGGTGAGGATGGAGTGGAAGGGGTAGATGCTTTGTCAGAGTCGGTCGTGAGGCTTATGGTAGGTCATTGTGTAGAGGGGCTTCTGTGGAAGAGGCTTGTAACCTTTTGCGTTCAGCATCATAGAAATCCATTAGGGTTGGATCCTCTTCCTTGCAGTATGGTATTGTCAAATTTGTGTCATTGACCATCATGATGACCCTATCGCTGGCAAAGCCCAGTGGTGCTTGGGTAGTAACAGTCCATTTATGCCCCAAGATCAAATCTGCTTCCAACACATACTCAGCCACAAAAACTTGCAAGTAAGGGGGTTATTTTCAATATAAATTGTATGTTCAAAGTACCCTAGATATGGTATGTTCAAGTCTTGTGTAAATGGAATTCTTTCAGGATGAGCCGTAGGCGTTGGTTGACCTAACAAATCCCATAACTTGAGAGTCATGAGATTGTGTTCTCGAGTTGGATAAAGCTGTGCTTGGATTGTGGTGACTTTATTGGAAATCTCCAATCCAACCATAATTCTTGGGATATTCTCAGTAAGATATGTTGGAAGTTCCAACTCTTCCAAGGTCTCGTCCTCCCCGTGAGCAATTACACAATGCCTTTAGGAGTTTTCAAGGTGACTGTTTGCATGGATTCATCAATTGAATATAATGAGTCACATATCCAAGCTCCAACAAGGATGACATCATACTCAAGGTGATCTGTGGTAATATGGAATCTAAATTCCACATCTCCACCGATTGTTTGAGTAGCAATAGCTAAAGTAACTGGGAACTTCAATATTTTGTCCATTGGCTCTCTTACAAGACCATTGTCTTTAGGGAAAATTTTAGGTTGTCCCAATGACAATATCATGATAGAATCTTCAATAAGAACCATGGATGTTTCAGTTTTTGTTTAAACTTTAGATCTTGTTTTGGTTTCATATTCCCATTCACTCTCATCTTCTTTTTGGCTCTCATCTTTTTCAATAATGTGTACAATGGTACACTCGGTCCTCTGACAATTCTGAGGTCTGTTTGGAAACTTGCGAATCCATACAGTCCTATTCTATGGAGCTCTTTATGTCTTGGTATAACTCATGTTTAGCCTTTAAAGGTGCAAGTGCTGATGCTATGCTGGCTTCACCATGAGAGAAGAGCACTCCTCCAAATGAGGTTTTGAGAGACTGATTTAATTTCCTAAGGGATTCAGCTAATTCATCACGTGCTTTTGTGCAATATTCCTCTATTGACTCTTCTATAGAGAGTATGAGTATGTCTTTCTCTTGAAAGGGGAAGTGATACTCCTCTGTTTCTTGTATTTTGGTTGCTTTTTTTAGGATTGACATTATTAAGTTCAATCACAACCGATGATTCTGTATAACACTCCAACAATGCTAAGCATGCACTCCTGAGCTTGTTTTTTGTGTTTCACATGTCGTATGATCATGATTTTCAATTTGAGGTGGTTGGGTGGGTTCTAGTTTCATGATTAGTTTGTGAGGTGTACATAGTGCCAAATTAGAACTTGTTTAATCCTCACTTATCAACGTACTAGAACTTGTGTCCTCTTTCGACTTTCTTTGGATCATCAAGTTTTCATTATGTTTGCCCATGTGATGAGATTGAATTTTATTTTGGACTTTTGTATTCTGTTTTGCACATAAGTGTGTTGTGGTTTGTGTGGTAGCCTTTGAGGTGGATGCTTTTGCATCATGTGTAGATTTTGGCTCTTTTGGGTTTATGCTTTCCATAAGTTCTTTTCCCTGTCCTCTCTTTCAACCTTGGTTTTGATAGTTTGTTGTCCCTTGATTTTCTTGGTTTTAGAAGTTTTGTTTTCTCTTTTGGTTTTTGCTTTTAAGGCATGTTCTTCTAACCCATTTGGAGTGTTTTCTTTCGTATTCTTTTTTACCATTTCTCATGTCTTGGCTTGCAATCACGTAAGCACACTCAAGGGTACCATGGACAATTGCCCGTTTTGCATACTTACGATGTTTAGAGTTGTATTCTATGAGACAAGTTGAAGTGAAGCAACTCACCTTGGGAAATCTTGGAACATGTGCTTGATGCCACAACGTTCACACAGGGATTGCAAAGTGTCAGTGATTGTGGGCATGGAAGTGCTTAAAACTGTGCAATCTGCTACCTTGTGTGGTCCACGACAATAGAAACGCTGAAGTGTTCGATTAAACTGCTTCCTAATAAGTAGTTTTTACCCTTTGGACTGTTAATGTTTGTTGCACGAGAGATGGAGGTTTTTGAGTTAATTGTAGATGTATTGGGACATTGAGTCGTGTCATGACCAAAGGTTTTACAAGATATGCAGTACAAAAAGACAAGTGCCTTGTATGCACAATGGGGATTGGGATAGTCATAGTGATTGAACCGAACACAAGGCATTTCTTCCATCACTTGAAAAGGCATTAAGGATGGTTAATTTTGAAGGATCTCATCCTCTCTTTATTGATGTTAGCTTTAAAGCATGACTACACATAATTCAGGGAATGATAATTCTAGCCATTGCTGCACTTCATTTAGATGAGTAACATCTCGTATCATGGTCATCTTCCATCATGTTGTCATCCAAATGGATTGCTTCTTTGCAACATTGATCAAATGTTCTAGGATTAGATTACATTGATTAAGTTGTGTAAGCTGTTATTCTTTAGTCCCATCATGAAACATCTCTTCAATTTAGCATCATTTAGTTTTTCTCAATGACTCACATCGTGAGTCCAAGAGTTTTATCCAAATGATAAATTCTCTAATGGTTTCGTTTGGTTTAGGCTCAATTAAATAGAGTTCTATCATTGCACTTCACCGATCACCTTGTCTTGAAAAGCCATGGACAAAGGTTGACTTCAAGGTTCTGAAGTTTGTCTTGGTCATCGACATCAATGTGGATGAACCATTGACTAGGCTTTCCTACTAAGCATAGGTTCAACGCATGTACCTTGGTGGGGTAGTTTGGATTTCCAAAGCCTTCACATCTCTGTTCAAACATCTATATAAACTGAACAGGATCAGTCGTACCATCATATTTGCCCATAATTTTAGAAATCTGTACAACCGTATTTTTGTATGAGTCACTAAGGCCATATGTGAGTGCTCTTGTGGGTAGGGACTCACTTAGTCCTTGGCCAACCCCCCTTCCTAAACTAGTCAATATGTCCAAGGTATGGGCATCCACGGGTTGGAAATCGGTGGTACCTATAGGATTTGTGGAAATATTAGGTAAAGGATCAAATCTCAGTGGGATTGAGGTGACAGGGGGTGTAAAGACTTATGACATGCTTGCTGTTGGCATGGCAAATAGTATTGGGAGGTGCATTTGCAACTAGGGCATGGATCTGAATGGCTCGAAGATGTCAGCCATTGGATTCAGTGAGGGTGTCAGTCCACATAGTCCCTTTATCGTTGCCATGTCTTACGCTATCAATTTCTCCTTAATGAGCAAGCACACATGTTTTTTTAAATGTTTTATGACAGCTTGTTATAGCCTCAGGAGGCCTGGCGTACCCTTTGTTAGGTTAAACGAGTATCTATTTGTCCAAATTAGCTTAGGTGCTACACACATGAACGACCTCTTAGAGATATTTTTCCAGAAAAGGTGCATGCTAGTAGCTTCCCATATAGAAGAGGAGGTCCTAAAATCTATTTTCCATCATTGTCTCAAGACAAAAAAATCTCCATGAATTTTTATCCTGTAACGGTAACTCATTTCTAAAGGTGTCCCAAAAGGAGTTTGGAAAAACTCTGTATGAGAGAGTTATAGTATTTTTGAAGTACTACAACTTTATCTCTCTGAGAAACATCTCGTATCATGGTCATCTTCGATCATGTTGTCATCTAAATGGATTGCTTCTTTGCAACATTGATCAAATGTTCTAGGATTAGATACAATTGTGTAAGCTGTTATTCTTTAATCCCATCATGAAACATCTCTTCAATTTAGCATCATTTAGTTTTTCTCATGACTCACATCGTGAGTCCAAGAGTTTTATCCAAATGATAAAGTCTCTAATGGTTTCGTTTAGTTTAGGCTCAATTAAATAGAGTTCTGTCATTGCACTTCACCGATCACCTCGTCTTGAAAAGCCATGGACAAAGGCTGACTTCAAGGTTCTGAAGTTTGTCTTGGTCATCGACATCAATGTGATGAACCATTGACTAGGCTTTCCTACTAAGCATAGGTTCAACGCATGTACCTTGGTGGGGTAGTTTGGATTTCCAAAGCCTTCACATCTCTGTTCAAACATCTATATAAATTGAACAGGATCAGTCGTACCATCATATTTGCCCATAATTTTAGAAATCTGTACAACCGTATTTTTGTATGAGTCACTAAGGACATATGTGAGTGCTCTTGTGGGTAGGGACTCACTTAGTCCTTGGCCAACCCCCCTTCCTAAACTAGTCAATATGTCCAAGGTATGGACATCCACGGGTTGGAAATCGGTGGTACCTATAGGATTTGTGGAAATATTAGGTAAAGGATCAAATCCCGGTGGGATTGAGGTGACAGGGGGTGTAAAGCCTTATGACATGCTTGCTGTTGGCATGGCAAATAGTCTTGGGAGGTGCATTTGCAACTAGGGCATGGATCTGAATGGCTCGAAGATGTCAGCCATTGGATTTAGTGAGGGTGTCAGTCCACATAGTCCCTTTATCGTTGCCATGTCTTACGTTATCAATTTCTCCCTTAATAGCAAGCACACATGTTTTTTTAAATGTTTTATGCTTGTTATAGCCTCAGGAGGCCTGGCGTACCCTTTGTTAGGTTAAACGAGTATCTATTTATCCAAATTAGCTTAGGTGCTACACACATGAACGACCACTTAGAGATATTTTTCCAAAAAAGGTGCATGCTAGTGGCTTCCCATATAGAAGAGGAGGTCCTAAAATCTATTTTCCATCATTGTCTTAAGACAAAAAAATTTCCATGAATTTTTATCCTGTATCGTAACTCATTTCTAAAGGTGTCCCAAAAGGAATTTGGAAAAACTTTGTATGAGAGAGTTATAGTATTTTTGGAGTACTACAACTTTATCTCTCTGAATCGTTCGTGATTTTGTCATTTAGACTCTCAAAAAGTAGCCTGAATATGGTTTGTAGTTGTTTCACGTTGCTTTTTTGTGATTTTTGGTGCTTTTCGGGCTGTATTTAACCTCGATTTCTAGGTCGAATTTTGAGGCTGCTGGTCAGAGGGCCAAAAATATTGATTTTGACCTCGGCTGGTCAAGGCCAATTTCGAAGAGCTCGATGTCAGCTTTTTGATGAGCACTAGAGCTCATTTATCGGATTCATGGTTTAGGAGAGATACATGCCTCCGAACAGAGGTGTTTTCCAGAGTTTTTTTTTGGCCGACGGACCCCCTTTCAGGTCGTGAACTAGCAGGGTCTAGTTCATTGCGTGACGCGGACTTCACGGATTTTATCAAATTTGATTTATTTTTTTCACATGAGGTCTTAAGGTGTGAGACCCTGAGGCCGTGAGATGCCTAGGCCATGAGATGCTTAGGCTGTGAGACACTTAGGCCGTGAATGCTTAAGCCATGAACCGTGAGACACATGTCTCACGTGATTTTTTTTTGGGCGTAGAATCCTAGGACGTGAGACCTTAAGTCGTGAAAGTGCAGAAATGGTTCACGACGTGAGCCATGTAGCTCACACATTTTCTTTTTTTGGGGACTGTTTCACACCATGAGATGCTTAGTGTTTCACGTCATGAAATGCTTAGGGTTTCACGCCATGAACCAGACTTCACGGAAAAATTAAATTGGATTTCTTTTTTGGCGTGAGGTCGTAAGGCATGAGAGTGCAGAAATGGTCCATGCGTGAATTGATTTTCAAATTTTTTAAATGTAAGCAAAAAATTCAATTTCCTTGTTTGGGGAAATATTTTTTGAATTTTAAGTTATGGAGATATTGGCATCTTTCCAAAAAGGCAAGTGGGAATTAAAAAAGTCAACCTTTTTATGACATCCCCTTACACCCCTTATAAATGACCCCCAAAATGGACAATTTGATAACTCATGAGCATCTACT